>NC_060277.1:115844371-115944617 GCF_021613505.1 Equus quagga
ACGGGCGGCGGGTCCCCGGCGGGCGGCTGGGCCGTGGCCCGCCTTGAGGGCCGCGAGTTCGAGTACCTGATGAAGAAGCGCTCGGTGACCATCGGGCGTAACTCGTCGCAGGGCTCGGTGGACGTGAGCATGGGCCACTCGAGCTTCATCTCGCGGCGCCACCTCGAGATCTTCACGCCCCCGGGCGGCGGCCATGGCGGGGCGGCCCCCGAGCCCTCGGCGCAGCCCGGGTCCGACGCCGGCGGCGACTTCTACCTGCGCTGCCTCGGCAAGAACGGCGTGTTCGTGGACGGCGTGTTCCAGAGGCGCGGGGCGCCGCCGCTGCAGCTGCCGCGCGTGTGAGTGGGGCCGGCCCGGCGCGCGGGCGGGCGGGGGCTGCGGGCGGGGGCTGCGGCCTGGCCGGGGACCCGGAACCCCGACCCGCGCCGGGACCAGGACCACGATCCCTCACCCGAACGCAGGCCCAGACCCTGGCCCGCCACCCCGACCTACCCAGACCCAGGACCCAGACCGGCGCCGACCCACGGCCCGGAGGACCGAGGCCGGGGCCCGGTGGCGGGAGTCAGACGCAGTTGGTGACCACCCCCCCGGTCGACTGCCGGGCCCCAGACCCGCCGCCCACGAACCACCGGGACCACACCGTGATCTCTGACCCCCAGCCAGAACCCAGCCCCCGGCCCGTGACTCCCAGCCTCGGTCCTGCCTGCAAGTAGGACTCAGATCGGGACCCAGACTCGGGACCCCAGCCGGACCTTGAACCGTGGCCTTGTCCATTCTTCCCACAACCAGAATCTAGGCCACGACCCCTGGCCTCATCCCTCTGACCGGACCCCGACCCATCATCCTGGCCAGATCCCAGCCCACTGACCCCAGTCTCCAGCCTTCACGCCCCTGACCCACGCCAGGATTCCTGCCCGCGACCCCCTACCCTCACCTTCCCAAAGCTGGAGGCTCGGGCGGCCGTGCACGTGGCCAGGTTTTCTGGAGTCGTCTGTGCGCTCTGGGAGTTTGCATGTATTTTTCCTAAGCGGCGTGTCGGTGGTACAGAACAGGCGCTGAAGTCTAGCCCTTGGAGCTATCCGAGACTAAAATCTGTATCTTCCTGACTGGTGATGGAGTGTCTCTTATTTCCTTTTTGTTCTATACGTTTTCAATAATGAGTTATTTCAGGAGTGCATTTTTTAAGCTACAAGGACTTCTTTTCCCCCGTTGTATTTTTGGTAACGTAAAAGTTGAAAATTCTTCAAGCATGATGAATTTTTAAATCTGTGCTCTGAGCCTTAAAATTTTGGGAAAACTGGATACTTATAACTTTTTTTTAGAAGTCAGTTGATTATTTAGAAGTTATTGTAAGGTCATATAGAGTGTTAATTGAGTCTCATGGGGAACTGTCAAGTCTGTTACAAAACGATTCAGCTTAGTTCTATGGTTTTATGGCGTTATCGTTTACTCGGCTTGAAAAACACTCTTGCTCTCTAGGAAATGCTAATTATTCCTCGGGGGCTCCTTTCTAGATCATTGCAAGTAGAGCCGTTGTCCACAAAATGGGGTTTTTAACTGCTTTCCGTAGTTGGAGATGCTAAGAACTGTTGCGTTTCTTAATCCTTGATCGTTGTCCCCGAGTGCTGTGCTGTTGCGTAGACGGCTGCAAAGCTGCACCAGCTAGTTCCTTCAGCCTTGATGGGAGCATTGCAAAGAATGTTGTTTTCAAGCCGAAACGCTGTTGATGTGTGTTTATGGTGTAGACTACATAAAATTGATGGTAGGGCCCTGACAGTTGCTTTTTAATCTGTTGGTTTGTTGTTTACAAATAACTTTTAATGTCCACAACAAAAGATGTTATATCTTTACTCAGGATTTTGAAGTTTAAAGAAAATTTTCTTATTACCATTCAGCCAAAACCATTTGTGTTGAGGTGTTAAACATGGAAATAAGTTGACCTTTCGGGAGGGAGCAATATTCAGACTTTTTGAGGGGTAGAGTGAGCCTTGTGGAAGAGATGAGTAAGAAAGACAGTGGGGTGGAGGCTGGGCCTCTGACCTTCACCTCTAGCTTGTGCACGGGAAGAGTCCCTGGGCCCCGCAAGGCTGCCACGAGCCCCCGACTTCTCATGGGCCTGGGAGCTTCTGCCTGAACTGGCAGAGGGGCGTGGTTTTTTTCACAGAAGGGCTTTTGGCGTTTTTACAGTGTGAAGTGGGTAACTAGTAGGACTTTGCAGCACCGCCTTCTTGCAGGGCATCATTACACAAATATTTGGTGTAGGGTGGTAATAGATACAGGTTAACAGAATAAACTCTGTAGAGCTAAAGGTAGATAAATTGTTTTAGAAATCTTTTTCTTGAAATTAAACTCAGTGTAATGTTACAAGTTCTTTTAAGTTAAAAAAACAAGTTGTATACCTTTGAAAGTGCATGTAATTTAGAGCAGTTATGCGGAGGTTGAAATATTGCTTATTTCAGATTTGCCTACTGAATTGAAAATCACTGTAGAGTTAAAAAAATGTGACGATCCATGGTTGGTCTCTTATTTGAATGACAGTGGTTTTATTCTAATTCCAACTGTAAAGTGAGTTTACATTTTGTAGTTAGTATTAAAAGTTTACAAAAAGAGAATTTGGAAGAGTACATAAGTAATTTAGACTTAAGGTGTAGTTCATCATTTTGTTAATACTAAATAATGTATTAATTTGGGGGAACAGGGAAAGATGAGGACTGTAATGCTGTACGTTGGCTGTCGTGAGTATTGTAAGTGGTTTGGGTAAGATCTGAATACAAGTGCCTTTTCCACAGTGGTTGGTGAGCCCCATGCCCAGTGTGGACTGGTGTGTAGAGGGGTGCTGTGTATGCACAAGAGTATCAGGGTGTGTGGTTTTCCAGAAGACAAGTGATTTCCACAAATTGTTGATTTTTGGCCAAATATGCAGGGCTTTGTGTACAGAAATGCAATTTTTTCCTCTCTGGGAGTGTCTGACTTGTTGGAAGCACAGGTGTTATTGGGACTAGGGTGGGGCTTCTGTGGGGTAGGCTCGGTGGGAGAGCCCTGGGCCATCTGGATGGGGCTCCTGGAAGTGGGCAGGTGGAGGTAGCTTTGTGGGTGTGGTTGAGCCGGCAACCCGGCCCTGTAGAAGCTGAAATTCAGGCTGGAAGGGACCTTGGGGTGGGTTGTGGAGCATGAGGTTTGGACCTGGTAGGGGAGCATTTCCACAGTGGTCAGCAATAGAGTGAAGAATGTCCAGTTGGAGGACAGGGTCCTCATGAGGACCTGGTCTGGGGCCTGAGTGAGCAGTAAAGTGTTTTAGGAAGATCTTGGTGCCATGGTAGCAAACTAGGTATAATTTATAAGTAAAAATAAACAACTCTTTAACAGTTGTTTATACTTGGAAACGTCGAGTGAATCTGACAAGATTTGATCAGTAAGCTCCTGGAATACTAATACACCAACATAAATAGAAGAAGTTGAATGTACTATTGCCCTAAACTAGTTAACATGCAGAACTGCAATTGTGTTTATTTAGAAAAGTAATCTTGTTCCTGTGCCAAATTAACTGCCTATCACTTAGTGATACAGCAACATCACCTTTTTTTGTGTGGGATATTTTCACTTGCAGATTAAGTTCAGTAATGTCACATTTGAAGACTGTTTCGTTAAATCAGACACAGCATCCTCTGAGGTGAGAGCTGGAGAGGGGCAAGCAGACAGTGGCTTCAGGAGCTTTCCATGTGGAGACTCCAAGAAAAGAACTGAAGGAACTCGCAGTGACTTGGTCCTGCTCAGAAATGGAGACGGGGCAGAACTGAGGTTCTCAAAGAATAGCAGTAACATAAAGAGAGGAATGAGGAGAGTGCCAAAAGAGGAGAAGGCCACCTGCAGTGTCACATTCATGGGGATTCGTGGGCAGTGAACAGGACCATTGGGAGGATGAGGAAGGAGGCCGGGTGTGGGGCTGGAGAGCAGGGAGGGAGTGGGGGTATAAGAAGTGTTTGTGTTGGGGCCGGCCTGGGGGCACAGTGCTTAGGTTCACACGGTCTGCTTTGGCAGCCGGGGGTTTGCCAGTTCAGATCCTGGGTGCGGGCATGGCACCACTTGGCAAGCCATGCTGTGGTAGGCGTCCCACGTATGAGGTAGAGGAAGATGGGCATGGATGTTGGCTCAGGGCCAGTCTTCCTCAGCAGAAAGAGGAGGATTGGCAACAGTTAGCTCAGGGCTAATCTTCCTCCAAAAAAAAAAGTGTTTGTGGGGTGGAGGGTGGGTATTATAAGGCGGGCGGAGGTGAGAGCAGGATTAGGAGGAATGGAAACGCTGTTTATCACCAGGGTGAGGTGGCTGAAGAAACCACTGAGAGATGTGTCCGAGGCCCAGTGCCCAAAGAGCAGCTCCGGATGAGATGTGAAGAGGATAGAGCTGCCAGTAGGAGAAGATAAAACAGAGATGTCTTGTTTGAAGACCTGAGCAGAGCCACTAGTGAGGTCTGGCGTGTTTTCTAGTCCCAGGGCCACAGAGTTGTGCTGAAACGCCTTCTGAGACTCTGAGCACTTGTCAGCAGAGCTAAGAACCAGGGTCTAGGGTGGCTGGATTCCAGGACCCAGGAGTGGGGGACGTGTAATGGCAGATCCATAGCAGAGGGGTGGAAGCACTTTGCACTTCGAAAAGTGCTCAGCCTACAAATTAATAACTTTTAATGTCCACTATGTGTTTTTCTTTAAAAACTGCAATGTGCATTCCTTTGGTAAATTGAGATACATTTTTATCACTGATTTGTAGACATTGAGAACACAGTGCAGCTGTTTTACCGTAATGGTTACTTTATTAAGTTAAAAATAACCCAACAACCAGCTTACTTCTGCTTCACCTAGTGTGTAGTAGTTCTTGCAGTGGTAAAACTCAAGTCGTTCACTTTAATCTTTAGTTAGCGAGTAGTTTAAGATGGTTTAGATTTAAAATAGTTGGAATTTTAACACATTTTGAGAAACAAGCCTACGTGATGGGAGCTGTCACCTGCAGCAGTCATTTGTGTGCCAACCAACTGTATCAGGAGATGGCGAGGATGAGCTCTGGGAGCTGGACAGACTGGGGCCAGATTCCAGCTCTGCCACTTAACCGGTCTGAGTTTTAGTTCCCTCACTTGTAACACCAGGATGATAGCTGTCTGACATTATGTGACACAGCACCATGCCTGTGACCCTGCCGGACATCAGGGGCCTCATGTGTTCTGTCCATCGCAGTGGCCTGGTATAGAGGGGCCTATGAGGATCTAATGTGACAGAAAGTGTGACAAGAGGATGGAAATGTCGCAAGGGCCAGCACTCTTCACCTTGCTCATAGGTCCACACATGCAGTAAGTTGATCAAGAGTCACGTTTGAAGTTCCTTTAGCCCTGAGAAGTTGCCCCCTCCCCTCAAGGACCTGAGGATAAAGACAGACCATGGGACAGGTCTGTGTTGTTCGGCAGGAGGGGCTGGGAGAGGTCCGTCTGCGGCTGCCCTCCCCCCTGAAGCCTCCATTCTGCTTCTGCTTCTGCTTCGTTCTGACATGTCAGCTTCGTTCTGACATGTCAGCTTCACCACAAACCTTCCTTGTTTTAGGGGAAAAAGAAAAGTGCCTCTGCCTTGGGTACAAAGTCAGGAAAGGGAACTAGTTAAAAGTCATGTCCTTTTGTGGTCTGATTTGAAGGATACTTGTTCATTAATGCCATCAGCAAGGCTATTGTTTCGGAAATTAATGATGGCTTCTCTGTCTAATCGAAGAACTTTGCAGTTCACAATATACAGGCCTACTTCAGAGATATTGTGGGTTCAGTTCCAGACCACTGCAATAAAATGAATGTCACAATAAAGCGAGTCACATGAATTTTTTGGTTTCCCAGTGCATATAAAAGTTATGTTTATATAATAGTCTATTAAGTGTGCAATAACATTATATCTAAAAAACAATGTACATACCTTAATTTAAAAATACTTATTGCTAAAAAATGCTAACCATCATCTGAGCCTTGAGCAAGTCCTAATCTTTTTACTAGTGAAGGGTCTTGCCTCAGCGTTGATGCCTGCTGACTGGTCAGGGTGGTGGTTGATGAAGAGTGGGATGGCTGTGTCAATTTCCTGAAATTACAGTAATGAAGTTTGCTGCATAGATTGACTCTTCCTTTCGCGAGCGATTTCTCTGTAGGCTATGTTGCTGTTTGATAGCATTTTACCCACAGTAGAACTTCTTTCAAACTTGGAGTCAATCCTTTCAAACCCCATTGCTGCTTTATCAACTAAGTTTATGTCATATTCTAAACCCTTTGTTGTCATCTCAGCAGTCTTCACACTATTTTCACAGGAGTAGATTCCATCTCAAGAAACCACTTTGTTTGCTCATGCATGAGAAGCAGCTCCTCATCTGTTGAAGTCTTGTCGTGAAATTGTAGCCGTTCAGTCACATCTTCAGGCTCCATTTCTAATTCTAGTTCTCTTACTGTTTCCACCACGTCTGCGCTTACTTCCTCCACTGAAGTCTTGAACACCTCAAACTTGTCCATTTTAGGACTGATAGACCTGCTGTCAAGCAGGAGTGCCACAAACCTTCAATTTGTAAAAAATGCAGTATTTGTGAAGCACAGTAAAACGAGGTATGCTTGTACTGTTTTTCTTTTTAAACTGCTGTTTTATTGAAGTGTAACGAACCACATATACTTTTGAGTGGTCTCTTTCTGGAGACACTTGAGGACCTGAAGCTGGGCTTCCCTGCGGTCCTTGAATGTCACCTGGACGCCTTCCAGGGGGCACGGGCGCTCAGGACCCCTAGGAGTGGTAGGTCGTGGAGCCTGTTGTCAGGACTAGCCTGTCAGCAGCCCCTTCTGCTGTCAGGCTCTGGGAGGCAAAATGTTCCCTCCTCATCCTCTTATGCTGTAAATTCATCTTGTTGCTCGACTTTCTCCTGCACTGGTCTCCTAAGGTGGGGACCAGGTCCTGTATGTGTTTGTATCCCCTGGAAATGGCCCAGAGCCATCATCACTTGGTACATACCCAAAATATACGTACCCGTTGACTGCTGGTTTAGGACAGTACTGTTATGTGAACATTCTCAAGTGCTGATCGCCTAGTGATGGGATTCTAGTCAGACGTGGCCCCTCCGTTTATGGTCCCCTGTTTACCAGCAGGTCCCATCTAGATCCACAGTTTCAGAAGTACAGCATAGTTTCATGCATAATTGGTGGAAATACTCCAGAAGATGAAGCTATTATAGTAACAGAGCAGATTTTTCCATTGTGAAAATGCAACAATTCTTAGTTTGCTGAGGAGAAAGTTATTTTTGGAAAATGAAGAAAAGAGGGTTTCTAAAATAAGGAAGCTTTTAATGAAAACAGTTATCATTTTGGATAGTATTCATATCTGTTTAGCATTTTTGTGGAACTCATGTTTTCTTTTATGTTTGGGTTTTGGAGCAGTTTACAATATCTTAAATAATGATAATGTAGTAAGTCAGCTCCCACATTTCTGATCCCAGTTTTCAACGAGGATTTTTTGAATTTGCTAATGAAACACAATACACCAGAGCATGTTTAAGGGGCACATTGCCATTTCTATGATTTGAAGCGGTTTGAGCACCGTGACGAGGTCTTATGACTGTTCTAGGAAGCCCCTTTTAGAAAACTGTCTTTCTCAGCATACGTCAGTTTCTAGAGTGCGTGTTTGGTCTCGAGTCTCAGCCGCTTTGATAGGAATAGGGAGGGTGCTCTGCTGAGGATTCTGGAGGGATTTTAGACACTATTTGGCTTTTGCTGCAGTTTGTCTTTTGGGGCAGAATGCTTGTGTGTCTTATCCAGTGAAAGGTATCGGAGTGCAACTGTGGTTCTCACTGGGGTGCACTCTCCCACCCCTTGACATTTGGCTATATCTAGAGACATGTTAGGTTGGCGCAACTAGGAGGGGGGTGCTACTGGCATCTAGTGGGCCAGGACCAGGGATGCTGCTAAAAATCCTAGATGCACAGAACAGTCCCTCCCACAATGGAGAATGAGCCAACCCTAAATGTCAATAGTGGGGAAGTAGAGACCCCCTGGAGCACAGTACTCTAGCAGTTGATAACAATGGGATGTGACTCTTAGTCCTATCAGTGGTGAATTTTAATAACTTCTTATAAGTGGTGCCTGCTTAAAACCTTTAAACTACCAAAGCATTTGTTTCAAATTCAGGGGCGGGCACCTTTGTAAAACAAAGCCTGAGGTGGAGAGGCCTGGTGTGGAATCACTCCCTTTGCAGCTTTGGAAGGGCACTCACAGAACATGATCCTAAACCTTCCCTGGTTGTAAGATCAGTCTCAGTGCTTTGAGGGGTAGCCTAACAATCTCCCCTTTGGAGTGTGTGCTCTCGTGCATGTCCATTGGCTTTAGTTAGGTTGATAAAATTACTCTGAACACATTTATGGTTAATGGGAAAAAAGACGTTGAGTTGTTGTAGTAGAGTTGTTCCCGTTTTTTGTGGTTTGGTTCCCCTGGAGAGTGAACTGATGATGTGCGGGAATACGCCATTAGTGTCACCACAACCACACGGTAAAAGACTGCTGCCAGATGCTGTTTTCTCACGGTGTTTAGTCACTCATAATGGGCCGTATGAAACTCATCTTTTGACTCTTACTTGAACAGATGGGATATAGAAAACCCTAAACAAGAAAATTGGAGACTTACTGGTGGGTTTTTTGGGTTTTTTTTTTTGTCTTTTTCAGAGTATAATTGCATTTTGTGTGCATAGGTGATTTTTTTTTTTTAAAGATTGGCACCTCAGCTAACAGCTGTTGCCAATCTTTTTTTTTTTTTCTGCTTTTTTCTCCCCAAATCTCCCCAGTACATAGTTGTATATTTTAGTTGTGGGTCCTTCTGGTTGTGGCATGTGGGAGGCCACCTCAAGATGGCCTAATGAGCGGTGCCATGTCTGCACCCAGAATCTGAACACTGGGCTGCCGAAGTGGAGCGTGTGAACTTAACCACTCAGCCCCGTCCGGCCCCCATAGGTGATCTTTTAAAAATATTACATTTTTGGGCCGGCCTGGTGGTGCAGCGTTTAAGTTCGCCCGTTCTGCTTCTCGGCAGCCCGGGGTTCGCTGGTTCGGATCCTGGGTGCGGACATGGCACCACTTGGCACGCCATGCTGTGGTAGACGTCCCATGTATAAAAAGTAGAGGAAGGTGGGCACAATGTTAGCTCAGGGCGAGGCTTCCTCAGCAAAAAGAAGAGGACTGGCAGTAGTTAGCTCAGGGCTAATCTTCCTCTAAATAAATAAATACAAATATTACATTTTTGCCATTTTTAAACTGTTGGAAGATATTAGGATTATGAGCACCAGTTTTACAGCCGTTTGAGCTGGGTAGAGGAGGATGTCGCTTAAATGGAGTAGACTGTCCATTTCCGGTTCCTCGTTGAGTCTTCTGTTTCCACTTTGCCCAGTCTCCCTCTGAGCTTGCCCACATGTGTAGTCAAACACCACTCACATCCTGTACCGTGGCACTTAAGTGTTGCGTAGGCTGGGCTGGTTCATCCTCTAGTTGTGCACTTTGTGGGACTGTGGCCCAAGACCCCTCGATGACCTTGAGTAGTGCCAGTACTTGTTAAGACTCAAATGTGTGCTGGTGTATTTGTTTGACGTAGGCTGCGAGGTTTGGATTTGGTAGATATTGCACCAAAGGAAACAGTTTGAAACAGTTTAAAATGGTTTTAAATAAAATTAACTTCACTCTTCGATTCTACAATTCCCCCTATTTTTCTTCTTGTTTGTATTGATGGTAGACTATCCTAAGTGGCCTTTTTATCTTTGTATTATGACTTTTTAAAAAATTTAACGATGACTCATAACATGGAGAGGGAGCAGGGGAAGCCTGGGTACATGAGAACAGAATTTCCTGTAGTTGAATTAAATGTCCTGATAACGTGCAGCAGGCTACATAACTGCTGTCATGCTGGATGTCAGACCGCTATAGGTCTGTCCTGGAGCAGTTCTCTTTTCTTTAGTGTTGCTTGATGCTAGACAAGGTGGGTCTGGTCTTGGCTGTGTCCCTGCAGGTGTGCTGCTCATCTTCGCTTCTCCCACACAGCATCTGCACAGGCGCTGGCACATGTGGCTCCTGGTGGTCCTTCTGGCTGAGGACTTTTGCAGCTGTCTGGGGCGACCCTCCTGGATTGCCCAAACTAGAGCACATCCTTGTCCCTAACGAAGTCGTTCAACTCTAACCCTTTCTCCCACCCCCGTCCTGATTTGACTTCAGTGACCTGACAGCATTCACTTCCCCTCCCTGTCTCCTCTTATAGAATGTTATCAAACTAGTTGAAAATAGCACCCCCAAAAGCAATACTTTATTTTCCATTGATCTTTTCTTTTGTTCTCTCTCAAAAGTTGTTTTTCAGAGTGTGCATTTTCTTATTGACATAAATTTACCTGTTGGTCACAGTTCTGAAAAATATCTAGTTCTTTATAAAATCTGTGGGTTTCCAGTAACCAGGCATTCAGTGTTTGGGGTTTCTTTTCCTGTGTATCTCTAATGAGAAGAGCTTTGCTTTCATAAATGGTTTTTAAAAATGACTTTAGTATTTGGCACTGGTGATTAATTCATCACTTTTATTTGCTAAATGAATAGCTTCTACATGTATGCCATTATATGTTAGAGTATAGTGCTCCAAGCCTTGGTTGAAGTTGTTGGGAGACACCTCAGGCCATTAGAACTGCATCCTGGCTTGGCTGCTGACTGATTTTTGGTGGCTGACAAACCTTTGTGAGTTGTCGCATTGTCTGTAGGTCAAGGCGAAGCTTGACTGAGAAAGCTGGTTGAGTGTCTCTCAGCTCCGGGTGTCCAGTAGGTGCTAGGTCAATCTTAGATCCCCTCTCTGTTCTGTGGAGGCCAACTTTCCAGGGGCTTCACTTAAGAACTACATCCTAGAGGTTGCTTGTTATTCTCCTCGGTGTGTTATTCTTCACAAACCTCTCCACATAGAAAAGGTTGAGAGTGGGCTGAGAATGAGCAGTGTAGGCCCTGTATGCTCATCAAGCTACTGGAACAGTGTTACAGCACCACCTGGGCCAAGGGGAGGTGAGAGCCCCTCCCCTTGTGACCACACTGTTTAATCTCTTAACCCCAGGGTCCTCCTCTGTAAACAAGGATATTACCGAACTGACTTTGTGGGGTTGTTGTGTGGATTCCCTTTTGCTTGACACAGAAGAGTTGCTGAATAAATGTTAATATTCTTTCTTTAAAGAAAAAGATGTTAGGGGCTGGCCCTGTGGCCAAGTGGGTAAATTCGCATGCTCCGCTTTGGCGGCCCAGGGTTTCGCTGGTTCGGATCCTGGGCGCGGATATGGCACCGCTCATCAAGCCATGCTGAGGCGGTGTCCCACATGCCACAGCAAGAAGGACCTAGAACTAGAATATACAACTATGTACTGGGGGGGCTTTGGGGAGAAGAAAAAAGAAAAGGAAAAAAATTTTAAATTTCTTGTCTTAAGTATTTTGATTGGAGAGTTTAATCCATTTACATTTAAAGTAATTACTGATAACGAGAGACTTGTGCTATTTTGCTATTTGTTTTCTTTATATCTTACAGCTTTTTTGTTTTTCATTTCCTCCCTAACTTCCTTCTTTTATGTCTAGTTGATTTTTTGTAGTGAACTGTTCTGAATTCTCTTCTCATTCCCTTTTGTGTATATTTTTAAGATATGATCTGTGTGGTTACCATGGGGATTACATTTAACATCGTATACATTTAACATCCTATTTTTAAAATGATCTATTTTGAATTGATATCAACTTTAGAAATAGACAAAAATGCTCCTTCTGTACATCTCCTTTCTCCTCCCTTTTATGTCATCACAAATTTCTTCATTATGCTTTGTGTGCCAAATAACAGATTTATAATTATTTTTATGCATTTGTCTTTTGACTCTTGTAGGAAAACCAAAATTACAATACTAACTTTCATATTTTCTCATGTATTTACCTTTACTGGAGATCTTTATTTCCTCACTGTTTAGTGATTTTTCATTATTGATCTTTCATTTCAGCCGAACGGACTCTGACAGGTCTAGTGTAAATGAACTCCCTCATCTTTTGTTTATTGAGGAATGTCTTAATTTCTCCCTTGTTTTTGAAGGATGCCTTTGCCAGATATAGTTCTTGATTGATATGGTTTTTTCTTTTGGCACTTCAAATGTAATCTCACTGTCTTCTGGCCTGCGTGGTTTCTGATGAGAAATCAGTTGTTAACCTTATTGAGAGTCCTTGGACGTGACAAGTTACTTCTCTCTTGCTGCTTGCAAGATTCTCTCTCTGTCTTTCAGTGGTTTGATTATAATGTCTCAATGTGAGTCCCTTGAGTTTATCCTACTTGGAGTTTGTTGAGCTCTTCCTTGTCTTTCATCAAATTTGGGGTAATTTTCAGCCATTATTTTTTCAGGCAGTCTTTCTGTTCTTTCCCTCTACTTCCTTTGGGACTCCCTTATGTTGGTCTGCTTGTTGATGTCCCGTAAGTCCTTTAGGCTCTCTTCATTCTTCTTCATTTTCTTTCTGCTCCTCGGACTTTATAATTTCAATTAGCCTATTTTAAGTTTGCTGATTCTTTTCTTTTGTCTGCTCACACACGCTGTTGGACCCCTGTAGTGAATTTTTCATTTCACTTGCTGAAATTTGCAGCTCTAGGATTTCTGTTTCATTCCTTCTTATAATTTCTATATCTTTGTTGACCTTCCTGTTGTATTCATACATCATTTTCCTGGTTTCCTTTAGATCTTTGTGTTTTCCTTTAGATAATTTGAACATATTTAAATAGTTATTTTAAAGTCTTTGTCTGGCAAGTCTTCTGTCTCACCATCTTCAGAGATGGTTTCTGTTAATTTATTTTGTTCCTCTGACTGAGTGATACTTTGTTTCTTTGTGTGCCTTGTGATTTTGTTGTTGAAAACTGGATGTTTGACTATTGTAATATAGTAGCTCTGGAAATGAGATTCTCCTCCTGCCTGAGGATTTGCTGTTTTTTATTTGTTGATGGCTGTAGGAGTCCTTTTTGCCTAGTGACTTTCCCATACTATTATTGCAGAGACTTGACAGTGTGGTCCCTGAAGTCCTGTTTTATAGCTTGTGTTCAGCTGGTGTTTTGACAGATTTCCTTGAACACCAGGAGATCTCTCATCTCCCAGTCTTTGCATGTTGGCTCTGTGCCTGGGCCCTCCTTCAGCTCTTGATCAGACTTGCACTGTGCTTAGGGATTGGCCCAAGGTGAGAGCCCAGGGTCTTCTCAGGTCTTGTATGAGCATGCATCTTGGCCTGACCATGTATGTGACTTTCTGAATTTCCTGGTATGCGCTGTTAGTTTTGAATGTCCTAATTTCCCAGAGAAACTCTCCCCAGCTTTTGCCTTAGGTACTGTATTGCATGTTTGGAATGTAATCTTTTGCTAAAGGCTCTGAGGATTGTTAATTGGACTTGCAGTGTTTTTGAGCCTTTTCAGCCTGGGTTCTGAGTTAGGTGAGACACAGAGGAGTGCCTGTGTCGTTCTTCAGGTAGCCCCCAGACAGGTTAGAACAGGCGTACGTGATGAGTTCTGAATAAAGTCTACACTGCTCCCTAGAACCAGGGATACAGTTGCATGTTGCAACCCAGGCTGCCACCACTTTAAGACCGTTTATGCTTTAAGACCAAGGCCTACTACTGCCCTGCTGGAGGGAGTGGGGCAAGGGCAGCAGCATCTAAAGCCTCCCTGCCCTTCCGTGGCATCTCTTTCCTGATTGAGCAGTTGGTGGTTGCAGACTTCTGACTTCTTTGCATAGTTTTCACAAATTGGTTCTGACTGTTTCTGCTTGTTTTCCAATGTTTGTGTGTGTGCTGGGGGGGAATGAGAGCTTGGAGCTTCCTCCTGAGCCATTTTGCTCATGTCCCTCCCCATGACCAGTTCCTTTGAGTGAAAATTCAGATTCTTTTATCATTTTTCACTGAGTATGAAATAATAGCAGTTCTTTTTCATGGATTTAGTGATGTAACAACATTTGAATAAAGTCAAATTTTTGTCCCATTTTTTTAAAGTGAGAGTTTGAAAAAAATTTCTAAATTGCCTTGAGCAGAAAATAACATGAAAGTCAGACTCTCATTCATTCTCAGTAAGTCCATCTTGGCTATTCTTAGTATTTGTTAGGGTCTATTCTTTGAATAAAGAAATATGAAATTCTTTAGTGGTCTTATCCTGTGTGAAGTGTTGATTTCTCTTTCTTTACAATGTCTCAGCAAAAAGCCAAGACCATAATAGTGATTTTGTTAAGGAAACCTTTGTTGATACCTGCAGTCTTAGGAAGGACGTTTTGCTTTAAGATAAAGTAAGAAATAATTTTACATTTAGATTATTACACGTTTTAAGATGTTGCCATGGGGCCGGCCCAGTGGTGCAGCGGTTAAGTTCACACGTTTCGCTTCGGTGGCCCGGGGTTTGCCGGTTCGGGTCCTGGGGTTGGACATGGCACTGCTTGGCATACCATGCAGTGGTAGGTGTCCCACATATAAAGTAGAGGAAGATGGGCGCGGATGTTAGCTCAGGGCCAGTCTTCCTCAGAAAAAGAGGAGGATTGGCAGCAGATGTTAGCTCAGGGCTACTCTTCCTCAAAAAAACCCACAACTCTCTAAAATGTTGCCATGTGTATGGCTTGCCAGTGGGGAGGGTGAAATTCTTCCCTATAGGTGGTGATGAGGATGGGACAGCAGTGCCCTGTTGGGGCGTGCTCACTCACCTGCTCTCATTTGCCCTGTGAATTCTGTTGAATTGATTTTTATCCCTATTCTAGGTGAGATGGAGGCTTGGAGGGTGTTAATTCAAAGTTGCACAGCTTGGAAATGGTGGAACTAAGGTTCGAACCCACGTCCAGCTTTCTTGCCATTGTTTTTAGCCACTAAACTCTACTTAAGGTCAAGAAGAAGCGATTAATTGGAGGACGGGAAAAATCTGCAGGTGAAACTGAAATAAATTTTTGTTGTTATTTTTCTGTTTTTTTTTTTTTTTTGAGGAAGATTAACCCTGAGCTAATGTCTGCTGCTAATCCTCCACTTTTTGCTGAGGAAGACTGGCCCTGAGTGAACATCTGTGCCTATCTTCCTCTACTTTTTATATGTGGGATGCCTACCACAGCATGGTGTGCCAAGCGGGACCGTGTCCGCACCCGGGATCCGAACTGGCGAAACCCGGGCTGCCGAAGCGGAACATGTGAACTTAAATGCTACGCCTCTGGGCTGGCCCCAAAATAAATTTTTAATTGCACTGATTTATCTAATCTGTTTTTGGCTTTTAGATTATGTAAATTACTCTACTTGAGGAAATACCATATAACTATTATAATGTATTTATTTACATGGAAGAAAGTTCCCATATTTGTGGGAAAAGTTAAAGAACAGTGTGTGTAATCCCGCTGTTTAGAAATGTAAGTATTTGTGTGTGGCATACCTGATGCATCTCTACATTTAAAACACCACTAAGATGGTAGGAATGCCTGTCTCCAAATGGGCGTCATGGGCTGACTTTCTATTTTCCTTTTTAAAAAGTTTCTTTAATGTGCATATACTTCTGTTTAATAAGAAAACGTTACATCTGAGAGTTGACTGTCCTAATGTAGACCAGTCTATTCTTTAGGCATATTAGTTACTCGTATTCTGTAGCAAGTGAAGTGCACTCTGTGGCTTCTAGACCTGGTGGCACTGCCTTGTGGCTGTGAAGCAGACTGTGTACGTCGTGTAGTAGGCTGAAGAGCTGTGGTGACACGTGGGTGGTTTCTTACTTTGTATTACAGTTTTGACATGGGATATCAGTTAGTCTTCTCTTGAAATGCTGTGTGTGTCTTGTCCCTAGGATAGGCTGTGTCCACATATTGTGGCAACTGCGCCTGTCAGTAACATCACCGTGTGTCAGTTCGTAGGAATGAATATTTTAAAAATAATTTCTGATTCTCAAAAATCTGTGGATTGCTCTTCTTCCCTAAAGGAGGAGTGAGAAGTAATGTGGAGTCAATTATTGGCATAAATACCGCATGTCCCCTGCATGTGGAGGTTTCTGTGTTCTGTTTGAATTGCCCTCATAGGACAATCTGATGAAAATTTTATGCCTTAGTTCTGTGACTTTCTGATTAGCAAGGAAAATTGGATTCATCAAAAATAAATTGTTCAGTTATTGGGCTTATGGTAAAATATTTATCTGTGGACACAGGCAAAGAAAGCTTTTTCTTTTCCTTTTTGAAAAAAGAAGGGGTTGCCTTTCCTAATTATGCCCTAGACCATCCTGTCTGTTGTTGGCATCCATGCTTTGAACAGTTCAAGGTTACTCTTCTCCCAGCCTGCAGTAACTGTCTTTTTCAGATTTCTGGGCACCTGTCCTTGTTCTGGTTGGGGTGGGCCCAAGGGGACTTCAGATGGGGAGCGAGGCGGGGGCAGGGCTGAAGGGCACCTCTCTTGTTTAGAGAGGTCAGTACCTTAAATTATAATATAAATGTTATCTCCTCCTGATCTCAAGTCTCTCCTTCACAGTGAACATGAGTATATGAAGAAACTCTTTCCCTTTTTGAGAGTCCAGTGGTTGAGCTCCTTCATGCAGGGCTGTGGTGCCAGAGTCAAGGAAATGTGGCCCTGCCTTGGGGGGAGGCAGAAATGTTGATGTGGTCACTGTGGGAGGGGGCGGGTGGGGGCAGGGAGGCTGGGGGGAGTTGGAGTAAGGCGCAGTCTAGAAAGCTGCGTATGTGGACAGATGGGCAGGGGACCCAAGGCTGGGGAACACCCTGCCTGGCAGGGAGTTTGACTTTACCAGCCAAGGAGCTCTGGCCATCTGAGCAGGAGGGCTATCCCATGACCACACGAGGGGCTTGTGCCTGAGGACAGGGAGGCTGGAGATGGATTGTGGAGTCAGGCCTGGGTCTCACTACTCACAACCAGACACAGAAACTGTCAGGGCTTAACCAGGAGGCAGGCCTCTGGGAGTCTTACGCAGACCCATGGGGCAGAGATCTTTTGGAATTATGAATGCTTTGGGATTGTAGAAGGGTGACTCAGTGATTATGTACAACTCAGCCCCTGGCATCCCTCGCAAAAGCTGGACAGTGCTACCCATCAGATACCTCCTGTTTCTACAGAGAAACATGCACATTCCCACGGTCAGATCAGACTTTGTGGTCAGCCGTATAACAGTAAAACTAGGCTTTGGGGCTTTCAGAATTGTGGCTGAGGGATTGTGGACCTATAGAAATGTATTTCTCTCTCTCTCTCTCTCTCTTTCTCTTTCTTTTTTTGCTGAGGAAGACTGGCCCTGAGCTAACATCCGTGCCCATCTTCCTCTACTATATATGTGGGATGCCTGCCACAGCATGGCTTGCCAAGTGGTGTCATCTCTGCACCTGGGATCCGAACTGGTGAACCCAGGGCCGCCGAAGTGGAACATGCACACTTAACCACTGTGCCACCGGGCAGGCGCCTATTTCTCTCTCATTTTAAAAATACATAGTTACTCTGGCTCTTGTCTGCATGGTCCTGGTGGCCACCAGAGCCCCAGCCATTACCTCTACATTCCAGGTAGCAGGATGGGCACTTCCTGGAGTCCTGGGTGCTTCCTGTGCATTTTCTCTCCTGGCACTGGGATTCATGGCCATACCTGGCTGCAGGGGAGTGTGGGTGAGCAGGCACCTGTAGGTGCTCTTGCAAGGAGGGAGCAGGATGGTGTGGTGGGCAGATTAAGGGGTGAGGGAAGTGTGGGAATGAGGTGGACTTCTAGGTTCTAGTTGATGGTTCTTGTGGATGCTGTTGGCATAATCTGAGCAGAGCAAATGCTAAGCCCTGTTGGAGAGGATAGTGGGATCTTTGGACTTGCATGAATGCTTTTTATGTTTTCCTTCTGGCATTAATATTCTAGTCTTGTGTTTTTTCTGTTTTTGCCCTTTATTTTTCACTGCACCTTCTTCGTTCTGAGTATTTCTTGTTGTGGGCCCCTTTTGACCTGTAGAGTGCTGGAATTCTACTTCAGCAGAAGCTCCTCCACCATGGAGGAGTATAGACTGAGGTGGTCTCAGGCGCTTCTCAGGGCCTGTGATGTCCCATCCCCATCTGCCATCAGCAGTGATGTCCTTAGTCTCTCTTCCTGAAGACATGGATTTCCTCCTGGCTGGTGGGAAGGGTAAGGGAGGAGGGAAAGGATCTCAGCTTGCCCTCCCAGAAGTCACCAATTTCAGAATGTAAGAAGAGGTGGAAGCACGCCAGTTGGTTATGCTTGGGCCATGGGCCACAGTGGATAGGGTACTGAGACTGCAGCCTCGTCAGGACCACGAGAGTGAGGAGTGGTACCAAGTCCTTGTTAGAAGGCAGCATGTGGCACTCAGGGAGGCCCTGGGAGTAAACCCATGCCTTATAGCTGCCCTAACCAACAGAAAGTGGGTGGATTTCATTTTGGATGTGTTGAATTTGAAGCAATGATAAATCCCCCAGGATTTTGTTAAAGCATCGATTTCTTTGGTTTTTCCAGTTTTGACATCAGCTGAAAGCACAGCTTTTTGGGTGGTAAACCTAGTAAGGAGCAGGTAGAATATGCTGACAGAAGTTGTCTCAGACTTGTGGGACCTGTTGTCAAGGTGCCTCTGCCCAGGTTTAGGATTCTCTTTCCTTTACACTCCACTCCCACTTCACTCCCTCTCCTCAGGAAGAGTGGAAGGCACAGGATTGTGTCTGCCTCGCATCCCCTTGTTGGCTTCATTACTGTCATCTTAGTGATGTGTTGGCCCTCACATCTCAGTGCTTCGAGCCCCAATAAGCCCCACTTGTGGTGAGCCTGAGGCAGTCAGTAACCAGCAGGCTCCGTGGGGTGAAGTCAGAGCCCTGGTTGGCTCAGGCCCTCACTGGATGGTCTGTGAAGTGGATGTCAAGGGCCCAGGTTGGTTTGTTCCAACCTTTGGTTCTTAACCAGGGGTGGGCATCACTGTCACATGGAGAGCTTTTTAAAAAAATCCTGGGCTTAGGCCTCTCTCTCCCTTCAGAGACTGGTTAACTGGGGTAGGGGCCGTGTAGGGGGTGTACATCTGCTTGTGTGTGGGCATATGTGTGTGTGTTTTGAAAAACCTCTCCAGCAGCTTCTGGTAGGCACTCTAGCACTGTTTAGGAAAAAGAATGTAAAACTTAGCAGTTGGTTGCAGAAGATTCTTCGTGCTGGAGTGCATCAGGCTCTGGGCATTTGGTTGAGGGCTGACTGCCAGCTGACTGTTGAGTGGGACTGTGGGCTAGAGTTTTTGGTACCAAGTTAGGAAAGTTATTTTCAAGAAATTCAGATACTTGTTGAATTGAATTGGTGTCATGCTGGTAGTCTTTTTTTTTTTTTTGAGGAAGATTAGCCCTGAGCTAACATCTGCTGCCAATCCATTTCTTTTTGCTGAGAAAGACTGGCCCTGAGCTAACATCCGTGCCCATCTTCTTCTACTTTATATGTGGGACACCTGCCACAGCATGGCTTGCCAGGCGGTGCCTTGTCTGCCCCCTGGGATCCAAACTGGGGCACCCTGGGCCACTGAAGCAGAACGTGCAAACTTAACCACTGCGCCACTGGGCTGGCCCTGCTGGTAGTCTTTTTTTAAATGATCAAATAAGGCTTATTTAAAAATAATGTTCATTGCAGCATTATTTACAATAGCCAAGACGTGGAAGCAACCTAAGTGCCCATCAACAGATGATTGGATAAACAAGATGGGGTGTATATGTACAGTGGAATACTACTCAGCCATATAAAAGAACAAAATCATCACATTTGCAACAACATGGATGGACCTTGAGGGAATTGTGTTAAGTGAAGTAAGTCAGATAGAGAAGGACAATCTCTGTATGACTCCACTCATATGAGGAATTTAAACCTGTGGACAAAGAGAACAGATTAGTGGCTACCAGGGGAAAGGTGGGATGGGGGGGTCGGCACAAAGGGTGAAGGGGAGCACTTACAACATGACTGACAGTCAATAATGTACAACTGAAATTTCACAAGATTGTAACCTATCAACTCAAAAAAAATAAATAAAATGAAAATACTATAAAGTTTAAAATAATATAAAATAATGCCATGATAGAACATTTGGAACTATCAAAATGGATAGGAAAAATTACCATAATCCCACCATCCACAGCCAGCCACTGTTAACACCAAACATATGCATTATTCTATAAATAGGTTTGAATTTTTTTTTAAATAGTAGAGATCCCTATTATAGGTAGGATTTTGTCTCCTTTTTTCAATTGACCTTATTCTTTTTCA
This sequence comes from Equus quagga, assembly GCF_021613505.1. Lineage (NCBI taxonomy): Eukaryota > Metazoa > Chordata > Mammalia > Perissodactyla > Equidae > Equus > Equus quagga. The sequence continues at coordinate 115,864,632 of NC_060277.1, forward strand.
TGTTATTTAACTCTTTCTAAACATTCATTGTAATTGGTTGCATGAACTTCCCTCTGTTGGACATGCTGTGAATTACTTTACTATCTACTATTGTTCGACATCTAGATTAACCATTTTTTGGTATTGTAAACAATACTGTAATTGAATTTTGAATTGCTAGATTCTTAGAAATGATGTTCCTTTGTCAAATGCATGTTTCCAGTTTTATATGTTCTCTGCTTCTTTTGTTAAAAGTATTAGAAGACATGTAGCACCATTAAATTCATTTTGCAAAACGAAAGATCCCCCGGAGTCTTCCGTCCTACCGGTTATCTTCATTCTCCCAGAACCCATTTCTCATCCCATCCTCTGCACGAGGACACAGCATGTGTGATGTGTGAAAGGCAGCAAGCTGCTCTCTGGGCTGCTGCTGTAGGGGGCTCTTCTGTGTATCATGCTGTGGTAGAAAATAAAAGAGCAAAGTGTTCTGCACCCTGTTTTATGTGGGGCTGGCCCTGTGGTGTAGTGGTTAAGTTCAGCGTGCTCTGCCTCAGCAGCCCAGGTTCGCGAGTCTGGGTTCCAGGCTTGGACCTCTACCACTCATCAGCCATGCTGTGGCAGCGACCCACAGATAAACTGGAGGAAGATGGGCACAGCTGTTACCTCAGGGCTAATCTTCCTCAGCAAACGAAAAATGTAAACAGCCGTCCACCAGACTTAGGATATTTTCTCCCTGAGCCAGGCTCAGCCACGGACAGCCCAGTGAAAGGACTTGTCCCCCTAGCTCAGGAGGGTCTCACAGCCCACCCAGCCCATGGTAATGCTGAGTCCTGGAGAATCTTCATTTTCTTTCCTTTCCTGGTTTATTTTGTGGTGGAGAGAGGAAAACACTTTTTTTAAACTGGGAGGCTATGGGATTTCTTTTTGAAGTGGAAAGCTTGATGTGAGTGTGGGAGGCAGAAATGGAGAAGCATTGAAGCTTTTACAGCTATAAAACTGACTGAATTTTGGATCACATATCTATATTTAAATTTGGTTTATTTGAAATTATTATTATTTTAAATTTGCAACTACGGCTTGAATAAGTTATTAATTGGATATAAATTTAAATGTTAAATTTTTAAATTTAGTTACATTGAGATGAACTGCAAAGAATCATACTTTTTTTTTTGCTTATACATAGAAGTATAGAAAAGGCAGCAGTACTTGAGTAAAATAAAATCATGGTTTTGGATGTAATGCCATTTATTTTATCATGTGGGTCATTTATCCTACTAAGAAGAGGTTTAGAGGAGGAACATCATAGATTTCATGGAATGCACCTATAAAAGGTCTCATTTGCTGAAATCTCATTCCTAGCAGCACTCTTTCTTTTAATCGTACCTCCTTTTTAACATATTCATAGACTACTGAAGGGTAAATGCTTGCCCTGGGGTAAGACATTTTCCTTTTGTATTTTTTTCCTGGGTTATTTTAGAGTTATTAGTAATATCAGAGAGCGCTCCTTTCTCATCCTTTCCCCCTCTGTCTCTCAAAGAAGAATTCGAAACAATCAGCGGAAAGGCAAAGATCTTTATGGGAGAATGTGCTTGGTAGAATCCCTTTCTGGCCCAGACTTCTGAAGATGTTTTATACTATGTAACTGTAAAATATTAGTAAAGATTATCAATTTCTATTTATAGAAGTAACTAATGTTTATTATGGAAAATTCCAAAAGGGTAACAGGAAAAACTATATGTACTTGTTAAAATTTTAATTAACATTCTAAATGTATCTTTTTTCAGTATTCATTTTACTAGAATTTATTTTGAAATAATATTAAACTTACAGAAAGTTACAAGAATAGTAGAGATCTCCTACATATCCTTTATGTATATTGATCAATTTTTAATATTTTGCCACTTTTGTTTTCTCTCTCCCTTTATGTATTCTATTCCGTTTTTCTGAACCATTTGAGAGTAGGTAGCATTTATTAGCTACTTTTACTACCCCTAATAGTACTGAGAGTATTTTCTAAATGAAGGATATCCTCTTATGTAACTACAGTGCAGTTACAAAATTCAGGAGAAGTGACATTGATATGACACTTGTATTTAGTCCACGTGCCCCATCTGCTGTTTTCATTTGCCCCAATACTGCCTCTCCTGGTCCCAAGTCCCCTCCAGGACAAGAGTAGGTCAGCTGTCTCACCCCTTAGTACTCAGAGCCTTAGGTTCCTTAATCAGCCTTTATTTGTCTCAGATGATGTTGACAGTTTTGAAAGACACAGGGAAGCTGTTTTGTAGATTGTGCCTTAGTTTGAGTTTGTGTGAGCTTTCTCTGTGATCTATGGTGACGTGGCCTGTGTGGGTCCTTCTCAGGGTCTCGTGTGCCCTGGCGCGTATGGCCCTCAGCACAGTGTTAATCTGGCCAGCAGGTCCAGGAGCTGCCCTTGCTCTGTGTGACCCCACTTTGCTGCTGCGGACGCTGGCTCTCCCAGGGATGCTCAACTGGCAGCGCATGTAGATGTCGTTACTGTGCAATATACTTGCCTTAGCGTCCTGGGTCCAGTAGGTTCGCAGTGTCTTGACTGGGCCAAAGGCTCAAGGCACTGGTTCTTAATAGCCTTTTCTGTAGATAGCCCACCATGATTTTACTGATTTGGCAGGGACTGGGTCACAGGCGCAGGCTCTAGGGCCTGTGGGCAGCAGGAGAGGGCATTTGCACCCTTCTGCTGCTGTACTGGGAGGTGGACCCCGACAGTGCTTATCCTGGGGAGTCCCTCAAACAGGAAAGGTGTTTGGATGGTGGGTTGCTCAGGTGACCTGTGTTTAACATATGGAAGCATGACTGTAGACTCTTTAGGATCTGCTCAGGAACACTAAAGGTTGTACATGGCAGGGAAGGTTGAATCTTGGAAAGATGACTCAGGAAATAACCGTATCTAGCTAATAGCAAAGTACAGAACTGACCGTGTTCCCTTTTGGAATGGGCTAGACTACTTGAAACAGTTTTGAGAATTGGAGGTAAGACATTGCAGTTTGATTTTAACTTTCATGTCTTCTCTCCAAGCCTTCCCCTTGTTTTTGTTGTTCTGCTGTAAGCGTGTGTCCCTCTGCAGCAAATCCAGGCGAAGCCTTCCTGCTCTCCTCAGCTTGCCCATACCAGAGGAATATGGTTATTCCTGTAACTGAGTCCCATGCCTCTCCCCAGGGGTGGCGCTCTCTAGTCCCAAAACCTGCCCAGGACCCCCACTGACCTTATCCTCTCCAACCAGGACCAGCCATGAGGGTTCCAGCCAAAATCCTTTCTTTTATCTCTTTCTCCATGGCACCTTAGGGAGGGAATCCACATTTTCCAAAATAATTACCAAATTAGCACTTCATTCTGTCTTATATTCTGTCATTGTTTTATGCTGACCAACAAGAGTGACAGCAGAGGACACATATCAATAGAAGAGCAGTGAATGGCTTTCCTGGCACTTGGCGCCTGGGCTTGCTGAGTGGAAAGGCCTTTAGTTTTTAATACTATGTTGGCTGGAGTGCAGCAGCCCCTTCGAGGGCTGACATGTGATCTTCTGAGGTGGTGGGTCCACGCTGGGGTGCATGTGCAGCTCTGCAGCATCTGTGGCTCCCCGATGGTCCCTGCTCTCAGTGGAGTTTGCAGTGGGTGGGCCAGCCTCTGTCGTAGGGAGAAGGGTTAAGGGTGTGTTCTGAAGAAATCGTCAAGAAAGTACTCCTGAAATAAACAATTTTATGGAGTTAGGATTTTAAAAAGTAGTTGTAGAGTCTGCATGCCTGCCAATTTAAATTTTTTATTTATTGAATTACACCTGTATGTTACAAATTGGCAACCTGTGTGACAACCAGATATGACACTCAAAATCTTCTGAAAAATGGTCTTATCTTGTTTAACTTACTATCTAAACTGCATTGTGTCTTAAAGCTCATGTGGGCTCTGAGGAGGTGAGGAGGGTGAGAAATGGAAAAGGAGCCTGCATGCGGGGGGCTGAGGGGCTGTGTGGCCAGGGGTTGTCAGCCAGTGTAGAGACTGTGCCTGGTTTGTTGTGTGTGGTTTATTTTTTCCTACTTATTCCTTTTAAAACTGTCTTTGGCCACTCTAGGTTATTTACCTGGGAAGGACATGTGGAATCGGTTTAACTTCTTGAGAGGATTTAAAAGACATAATGTTGCCAATGTGGACCCTCATGCCTGTGGGTACCTGTGGTCTGGCTGCAGCGAGGCCTCCTTGGCTCATTCTCCCTAGGAGCCACAAGTCAGAGGTCATTTCCTATCATGCAGTGGTTCAGTATTTTCTAAATTTATGTCCCTCTTCAACTATTTGGAAATGCTAGCTAAATAAAACCGGACATTCTATCAGAATAAATATTTTTTCTTTTTTTTTTTTTTTGAGGAAGATTGACCCTGAGCTAACATCTGTTGTCGTCTTCCTTTTTATTTTTTCCTCCCCAAAGCCTCAGTACATAGTTGTATATCCTAGTTGTAGGTCATTCTGATTCTTCTATGTGGGATGCTGCCACAGCTGGCTTCACGAGCAGTGTGTAGGTCCACGCCCAGGGTCCAAACCAGTGAACCCCAGGCCGCTGAAGTGGAGTGCACAAACTTAACCACTCAGCCACGGGGCTAGCCCCCAGAATAATATTTTGAAATGTCTTATTTTTGGTAATAGATGTTTTTTATTTTTAGAGCAGTTTTAAATTCACAGCAAAATTGAGTGAACGGTACAGAGATTTCCCATATACCCCCAGCCCCCAAACATACACAGCCTCCCCTACTGTCAAGAGCTCCCAACAGAGTGGTATGTTTGTTACAGTCGATGAAACATACATCCATGGGTCCTAATCACCCAACGTCCATAGTTTACATTGCAGTTCACTCTTGGTGTTGTGTTGGTTTGGACAGATGTATAATGACATGTATCTACATTTATGATATCATAGAGAATAGTTTCACGGCCCTAAAAATCCTCTGTGCTCCATCTGTTTATCCTTCGCTTCACTCCTCGCAACCACTGATCTTTTTACTGTCTCCATAACTTTGCCTATTCAAGAATGGCATGTAATTGGAATCATACACTATGGAGCCTTTTCACATTGGCTTCTTTCACTTAGTAATATGGATTTAAGGTTTCTCCGTGTCTTTTCATGGCTTGAAAGCTCATTTCTTTTTAGTGCTGGTTATATAATATTCAATTGTCTGGATGTACTACAGTTTATCCATTTACCTACTGAAGGACACCTTGCTTGCTTCCAAATTTTAACAATTATGAATAAAGTTGCTGTAAAAATCTGTGTGCAGGTTTTTGTACGGAATGTATTTTCAGCTCCTTTGGGTAAATACCAAGGAGCTTGATTGCTGGATAGTATGGTAAGAGTATGTTTAGTTTTGTAAGAAACTGACAAATGTCTTCCAAAGTGGCTGAACCATTTTCCATTCCCACCATGAGTAAGCTGTTGGTGTTGCTCCACATTCTCACCAGCATTTGGTGGTGTTAGTGTCCAGCATTTTAGCCATCCTGATAGTGTGTAGTGGTATCTCATTGTTTTAATTTGCGTTTCCCTAATGACATCTGTGGACCATCTTTTCATGTGCTTATTGGCCATCTGTATATCTTCACTGGTGAGGTGCATATTCAGGCCTTTGGCATATTTTTTAATATGGTTCATTACAGGTTGAGGTTTTAGAGTTCTTTGTATATCCTGTCTGGTATCAGGTGTGTCTTTGGCAAATATTTTCTCCCAGTCTGCCTTGTCCTCTTACTTCTTGATGAAACGTCTTTAAAAGAAAAAAAAAAAGGGCTAGCCCAGTGGCCTAGCGGTTAAAGTTCAGCACACTCTGCTTTGACAGCCTGGGTTCAGTTCCTGGGCATGGACCTATACCACTTGGCAGTGGCCATGCTGTGGCAGCGACCCACTTATAAAAATAGAGGAAGATTGGCACAGATGTTAGCTCAGGGCAAATCTTCCTCAGCAAAAAAAGAAAGAAAGAAAGAAAGTAACAATAGCTAAGATTTATTGAGTGCTTACTGTGTTCCAGACACACTTGTAAGTGCCCTTAAAAAAATTTATTGTAAAATACACATAAAATTTACCATCCGTACCATTTTTAAACCGTTTTTCAGTCGTATTAAGCACATTACATTGTTGTGCAAACATCATCACCATCCGTCTCCAAAACCTTTTTCTTCTTGTAAAACTGAAACTCTGTCCCCATTAAACAGTAACTCCACATGCTCCCACCTCCATCCCCAGCAACTACCAATCTGCTTTCTGTCTATGAATTTGACTGCTCTAGGGACCTCATATGGAATCATATAGTGTATTTGTACTTTTGTGTCTGGATTATTTCGCTTAGCATAATGTCCTCAAGATTCATCCATGTTGTAGCATGTGTCAGAATTTCTTGATGAAGTATTTTTTTATTTTTTTGGTGAGGAGGCTTGTCCCTGAGCTAACATCTGTGCCTGTTTTCCTCTATTGTATGTAGGACGCCACCACAGCATGGCTTAACAAATGGTGCATCAGTCCACGCCCAGGATCCAAACCTGTGAACCCCAGGCTGCTGAAGCAGAGTGAGTGAACTTAACCACTATGCCACTGGGCTGGCCCCCTGAAGTATCTTTTTAAAAAGAAAAAAACATTGTGGGCTTGCCCGGTGGTGCAGTGGTTAAGTGCGCATGTTCCGCTACTTGGTGGCCTGGGGTTTGCAGGTTCGAATCCCAGGTGCGGACATGGCGCCGCTTGGCAAAATCCATGATTTGGTAGGCGTCCCACGTATAAAGTAGAGGAAGATGGGTATGGATGTTAGCTCAGGGCCGGTCTTCCTCAGCAAAAAGAGGAGGATTGGCAGTGGTTAGCTCAGGACTGATCTTCCTCAAAATAAATAAATAAATAAGATTTAAAAAACACATTGCAATTTGGTCATTTATGGAGGAGGATCAGATTATTAAGGGTCAAACATGACCCATAAGTGGGATTCTAGTTACCAGGGAGGCAGTAGATGAAAAGAGCTTTTTGCATGTAGACAAATGCTTCTTTTAAGGGTGCTTTGTGACTGCCTCCTGTGGGGGCACCACACTGGGGAGCTGGAGAAATGGCGGTGAGCAGAGAGTCAGACACTGCTTGAATTTTATACCATGTGCATTTATTGCCTGTTAATGACAACAACAATAATACTAATTGATACTCTACTCTGGACAGTAGTTTAATGGATTTATTCTTTTTGATGTAAGCCATCCGATTTTCCCTTAAACAAATCAGAATATTTCTGGAGAAATTCTTAGGGAAATGGCACCATTCCTAGGTCAGCAGGCAGTACATCCACAGATCCCACCCAAACCCCGTGGAGGCAGAGGTGTTTCAGAGTCAGAGTAGTTTGGATTTTAGAAAAATAGTACAATGTGTGTAATGTATATTATTTCACAATCCCAGAACCCTCTAATCCAACACATTAGAATTTCTTTTGGAAAACACATAAATATTCTAAGTGGGATAATTAAAGGCTCTAATCAGCTCCTTCTCAATTTAGGTCAGAATTGACTGCCAGATGATTTCAGGTCAGGTTTTTTGGAGCTGTTTGCTTTTTAAAATTTGTGAGCAAGGGATTGTAGACCTGTATTGGCATAGAGGCGACTTGAAGGTCGGTCACTGTGGTGGGGATATGAGGAGCATTATGCTCGCGGGTGGCTTCCCTCAGCGGCTTTGAACCTCCAGCTCAGAATCTGCAGTCTTGCTGTTTCTGTCTGCTTCAAGTGTCCTCCTCCCCTCCTGTGAGCTGATGTTGTCTGTCCAGGACCATGGACTCACCCTCTCCTCAGTCTCCTCTGCTTCTCTGAATGTGTGGAATTATTTACCTGTCCTGTTCATGCCACTTGAGCATTTCTCAAATCTGTCCCTTACCCGTCCTTCTTCTACATAGCTCTTAACTTAGTGATTTCTCAGCTGGACTTCTGGAATAGTTTCTCACTTGGTCTCTAATGTTGTCACCCTCCACAATTTTTTGTTTGTTTTCAGTGTAATTTACACACAGGAAAGTGCACAGATAGATCCTAAGTTGGAAGCTGGATGAGAACCCACGGTATAATCTGCCCCTAGATAAGAAACATTGCATTATCAGCGCCCCAGAAGCTTTCCCCTCCCCCTTGTGTCCCTCCCAGCTACAGGACCACTCTCCTAAATTCTAAACCGTAGATTGTTTTGTTTGCTTTTGAACTTCATATACATGGAATCATACAGAATAGTCTTCAGGAGGTGGTGTTAGCTTTTCACTGAATAAAATGTACATGAGGTTAGCCCGTATTTTTGTACTTAGCTGTGGATCATTTGTTCTCATTGCTGTAAAGTGTTCAGTAATGTGAATATACCACAATTTGATATTCTGCTATAGATGGACATTTAGGTAGTTTTATTTTGGGCTATTACAATGGATAATGCTATGAGTATTTCATAGATTTTAAGTTGGAAGACTTTTTTAGTTGAAAATTTTATTGAGATTCCTGTCGCCATGTTTTGATGTGGGTGTGCTCCTTGACTCTGTGGCTCTGCTGGCTCACATGATATGTGTATGTTCAGCTTTCATAGGTGCAACCACTTTGGAAAACACTTGGTACAGTTTATACTCCATCGACACTGTAAGATAAGTTCAGGCGGCTTCACAGCTTTGTCAACATTAACGTTTTCTTTCTTTTATTTTAGGTTTTCTAGTGGGTATGTAGTGGTATTGTGGGTTTAGTTTGCATTTCTCTGTTGACCAGTGATATTGAGGATCTTTTCACATGCTTATTGGTCATTCAGCATAGTGTTTTAAGAAGACTTTTCCCTGCAGATTCAACAAATGTACACCTCTTGTGTGCAGCTCACTTGATAAAGGAGAAGTTGAAACGTATTTGTTGCAGTGTTGGAGAGTGCCATCGTGTCAGAACTACCTGTTTCAGAAGGCAGACCTTGAACTTTCCTTCTGGGTTATGCTTTGTTTTTCTACCCGTAAAGTGGGAATTAATCTTTTTATAAAATACCCTAAGAATGAAATGCCTTGCCCCAATGTCAAACATGTAAAAACTCACCTTTTAATAAGAAACTCAGTACTTTGTAATTGCCAGTCTTATTAACGATTTAAAAAACACAGTCTCAGGGTGGAAGAAATGAATGAAGGTGGTCAGAGGTACAGACTTCCAGTTACAAGATGAGTTCTGAGGATGTAGTATACAGGGTGGTGACTGTAGCTAACAGTATTGTATTATGTACTTGAAAGTTGCTAAGAGAGTAGATTCTCACCACACACCCACAAAATTGTAACTATGTGAGGTGATGAATGTCAACTAACCTTATTGTGGTAATCATTTTGCAATATACAGACGGTCCCCGACTTAAAATGGTTCGACTGAATGATTTTTCAACTTTACGATGGTGCAAAAGTGATGTGCATTCAGTAGAAAGCATACTTCTAATTTTGAGTTTTGATCTTTTCCGGGGCTAGCAATATGCAGTACAATGCTTTCTCCTGATGCTGGGCAGTGGCAGTGAGCCACAGCTCCCGGTCAGCCCGCACTCCTGACGGTAAACATCCGATACACTTGCAACCATTTTGTACCCTTACAACCATCCTTTTTTTTTTTTTTTAGTTTCAGTACGATATGCCATAAATTACGTGAGATATTCAACACTTTATTATAAAATAGGCTTTGCATTAGATGATTTTGCCCAACTGTAGGCTAATGTGAGTGTTCTGAGCACATTTAAGTTAGGCTAGGCCAAGCTATAATGTTTGGTAGATTAGTGTATTAAATGCATTTTGACTTAATGGTATTTTCAATTTATGTTGGGTTTATCAGGATGTAATCCCATCATAAGTCGAGGAAGAGCTATATACATACGTCAGATCATTATGTTGTACACCTTAAACTTATACCATGTTATATCAATTATATTTCAATAAAACTGGGAAAAAACCCCTCACAATCCTAGATGTTATAGTCCTTGTGTTTTGAACCTCACAGGTAAAACAAAAGTGAAATTTTCTCCAGTACATTAATCTCCAAAGTGAATGTGTGCACCCCAGAAAGAGATTGAGGTGGTCTTTTAGAGTTTAGGAAGAAAATATACGTCTGGTTATTTTTTTTATCCTGTTTGGTTGCTATTTTTCTATTTTATTACAGCAGTATTTTACAGTAATATATATATATTACAGTAATATAATTTATACATATGTGAATATATTGTTGCCAGATTAAGTTTTTCTTTTTAAATAAACACTTTTTGAGGTATAGTTTACATAGGATAAAACAAGGCTATTTTAAGGATCTGTTTCAAAGAGTTTTGACAGATGTATACATCTGAGTAACCAAAATCCCAATCAAGATAATAGAATAATTCCATCTCCCCCAAAATCTTCCGCCTGCCCCTTTGCTGTCAGCCTTATCACCCCACTGAAAGACCCAGGCAATCACTGATCTGCTTTCCATCACTGTAGATTAGTTGTATCTTTTCTAGGATTTATTATGAATTGAATCATGCTGTGTATACTCTTCAGTTTGGCTTTTTTTGATTAAGATGTTTTTGAGAGTCATCCATGTTGCTTGTGTGGACAGTTTTTCGTTTGTGATTGTTGCCTGGTATTTGAGAAGTATTCTCTGGTATGGGTGTACCACCACTGGTTGAGCCATTCACCTCTTGCTGGACACTCGGGCGGTTTGCTCTTTGGGCTGTTATGAATCATGCTGCTGGGAACATTTGTAAACTAGTGTTTGTGTGAACAGATGCTCTCGTTTCTCTTGGCCAAATGCGCTAGAGTGGAGTGGCTTTACTAAGAAGCTGACAGACTTTTCCAAAGCAGTCTCACCATTTGTATCCCTGCTAGCAGTGTGGGAGAGTTCTAGTTGCCCTGTGTCCTTATCAGCACTTGGTGTTCGTCAGTCTTCTTCTATTAGCCATTCTTTGGATATGTGGTGGTATCTTATTGTGGTTTTGATTTGCATCTCTCTGATCACTAATGATGTTGAGCATCTTTTCACATGCTTGTTAGCCATTCCTGTATCTTTTTGGTGGTGGTCTGTTTGACCATTTTTAATGGGTTGTGTTCTTATTATTGAATTGCAAGAGTTCTTTATATATCCTGGAAAAAGTCATTTGTGAGATAAATGTATTGTGAATATTTCTCCCATTCTGTCCCTTGCCTTTTCATTTCTTGGTGGTATATTAATTCATATACTGTATATATTCATATAGTGACTCCTGCTTAATTTTTCACTTTGATGTGTTCAATAAAAAAATAATGCTCTTTTGCATTAGCAGAAGGAATTGCTATAAACTGAGTAGAGTAAGGAGGTACTGCCCCACGGCTTCTCCTATGAATTCAGTCTGGGTGAGTATGTGTTTGTTAGAGAGACTGCTTTGGTTTCACATGAGTGTCGTTTGGGCAAGTCTAGGGTAGAGTAATCTCAAGAGCGGTCCTACCTCAGAGGAGTAATTGCTTCTCGTTGAGCACCTGCTGTAGTTCAGTGTGGTTGTCTGCTGCTTCCATCGGCACCTACCATCTGCATCAAGAGGCTGTGGATGCTGTTTTGTGATCCAGAGGAGAGAGGGTTGGTGGGATCATTTCTCACCGCTAGTGGAAATCTTCGTTAGTCTAGAACACGTCCTGAATGACTGAAAATCACGTACTGAAAATTGAAGTAGAGTTTGTACTATATTTTACAAGGCTGCTGGGAGCACAAAGCATCCCAGTCAACCATACTAATACCCAGTGCCGCTGTCACGCCTGCCTGGCATCAGGATCTTGAATGGATGTGCTCTTCAGAGTCAACCTTTCCCCCAACAGCAGATTGCCACACCACGTCATGGACACGGCAGCTCTTTCCCGGACTTTCATGAATGTAATTGCGGTGCAGTCAGTGGGGGGAAAGGGAACGGCAAACAAAATTCTTCTCCTAGCCGAAGAAACCTCGGGAGCAGTGGGCAGCCACTTGTGAAGCTGCTGGTCACATGTGTTGCTGGAAAACCCAACACTGGCTCCCTGAATTGGGTCAGGAATGTTTCTGGAATCGAGGCTTTCTGGTCTGTGGATACAAAAGCAGCTCCGCCTATGGAAAAGCACCATTTCCTAATGTTTAGTTATCTTAGGGTACAGGGTCAGCTCTGTTAACAGGTGGGGTCCAGTGCAAAGTGAAAAAGCAGATTAAGAAAGCAGGAAAAGAGCTTTTCATTTCTTCTGTGGTCTTTCTCTCAACCTGCCATGGTGTTTTTATTTGTTATTTAATGTCAAGCTTTCTTAGGCAAAGGGATACTTGTAGGGCAAGTGTAGACCTTCCCAGGCGCCCAAGGTGGCCCTGTCAGGGCTGCATGTGGGACAGAGCATGGGTGGGGGAAAGAGGATTTGGAAGTCAAGATGCATGTGAGCTGAGGCTCCAAGCCCTGGGTCAGACTCCATTGTCCTGTTGGGCCTCACAAAACACAGATTTAAAGATAAAATTACTGTGGATTTCAAAATTGTAGCAGTACAGCGTTAAACCTCACTTGCAGACCCTCTGAGCACAGCGCCTGTGCACCTACACAAGCCACATGCCCCTGCAGCTGGCCTTGTCTGTAAGTAAAAGCTTTATTTCATAAGCTGTATAGTTTCTGAGTCATTTCGAAGTAAAACATGCAGTAGAAGAGTTTCACTCAAAGACTGGAGTCTTCAGCCACTGTCTGAGCCCGAGTTGCAGGTGTCTTATTGAAACAGGTGTTTGAGGGTCCTGTTAGAAGATTCGTGCTAAACCTAACAAACATTAAAATAACGTGGCCTGCTTTAATAAACACAGTTGTGCGAAAAGAATAAAATATCTTGGAATAAATTTAACCAAGAAAGTGAAAGGACCTCTATGATGAAAACTACAAGACTTTTCTGAAAGAAATTGATGACGACACAAAGAAATGGAACGACATTCCATGCACATGGATTGGAAGGATAAACATAGTTAAAATGTCCATACTACCTAAAGCAATATGCAGATTCAATGCAATCCCAATCAGAATCCCAATGACATTCTTCACGGAAATAGAACAGAGAATCCTAAAATTCGTATGGGGCAACCAAAGACCCTGAATTGCTAAAGCAATCCTGAGAAAAAAGAACACAGCTGGAGGCATCACAATCCCTGACTTCAAAATATACTACAAAGCTATAGTAATCAAAACAGCATGGTACTGGTACATAAACAAGCACACAGATCAATGGAATAGAACTGAAAGCGCAGAAATAAAACCGCACACTATGGACAGCTAATCTTTGATAGAGGAGCTAAGAACATGCAATGGAGAAAGGAAAGTCTCTTCAATAAATGGTGTTGGGAAAACTGGACAGCCACAGGCAAAAGATGAAAGTAGACCATTCTCTTAATGCCATTTACAAAAATGAACCCAAAATGGATCAAAGACTTGAAGGTAAGACCTGAAACCATAAAGCTTCTAGAAGAAAATATAGGCAGCACACTCGTTGACATCAGTCTTAAAAGGATCTTTTCGGACACCATGTCTTCTCAGACCAGGGAAACAAAAGAAAAAATAAACAAGTAGGACTTCATCAGACTATAGAGCTAGAAGGCAAAGGAAACCAGGATTGAAACGAAAAGGCAACCCACCAACTGGGAAAAAATATTTGCAAATCATATCCGAGAAAAGGTTAATCTCCATAATGTATAAAGAACTCACACAACTCAAAGACGAAAAACAACCTGATCAAAGAATGGGCAGAGGATATGAACAGATATTTCTCCAAAGAAGATATACAGATGGCAAATTGGCACATGAAAAGATGCTCAACATCACTAATCATCAGGGAACTGCAGATCAAGACTACTCTAAGATAATCACCTTATACCCGTTAGAATGGCTGTAATAACCAAGACAAAAAAATATCAAATGTTGGAGAGGTTGTGGAGAAAAGGGAACCCTCATACACTGCTGGTGGGAATACAAACTGGTTCAGCCGCTATGGAAAACAGTATGGGGATTTCTCAAAAAACTGAAAATAGAAATACCATATGACCCAGCTATCCCACTACTGGGTATCTATCCAAAGAACTTGAAATCAGCAATTTAAAAAGACTTATGCACTCCTATGTTCATTGCAGCAGCATTCACTATAGCCAAGACATGGAAGCAACCTAAGTGCCCATAGACCAATGATTGGGTAAAGAAGATGTGGTATATATATACAATGGACTACTACTCAGGCATAAAAAAATGACAGAATTGTCCCATTCACAACAACATGGATGGATCTTCAGGGTTTCATGTTAAGCGAAATAAGCCAGATAGAGAAAGACAAACACTGTATGATTTCACGCATATGTAGAAGATAAACAAACACATGGACAAAGAGAACTGTTTAGTGGTTACCAGAGGGTAGCAGGGTGGGGAGTGGGCACAAAGAGTGAAAGCGCACCTGTAAGGTGACTGACAGACAATAATGTGCAACTGAAATTTCACAATGTTGTAATCTATCATAACCTCAACAACAACAAAATAAAAATAATAACACTGTTGTGTTTCATTAGTTTTCATAGAAAATTAGCATTTTGCAGCATGAGAAGTTCAAGCTGAACTGATAGGTGTTGCTTGAGGTTTATTGCTGAAGAGTGACAAAGAAAAATATGGACTATTTGTGGTTTCGGACTTCTTTTCCAGTATATTTTTTAGTGTCCTAAACTGTCTTAAACTTGGTCAAGCCTCTCCTTGTAACTTGGGCACTTTAAATCTCCACTGGCTTCTCAAAACTGCTTTCTCCTCCAAGCGGCAGCACAGCCCTTCCCGGAGCTGGGCACAGACCCCCTTCTGGGGTGAGGGGGCACCCGTCAGTCTCTCGGCTGTTGCACACCAATGATGGTGGCAGCCTCGGGCCCTCAGCTCAGAGTTGGGCTGTGAGCAGGACTGACCGGCGGTGTGGGTGTGTTGCTCCTAGTGCAATGGAAAAGGCACCATTGGGTGGGGGGTAATTTATGAGTCACTGACAAATCTGATTAATCAAGGGCTACTAGTCATGAAAGATTGTACTATGTTTCAATATTTCTTTCATAAATTAGAGGAAGCTAGAAGAGAATGATGAAAGTATATGTGTGTGCATATATAGGCCAAAATGCCTCTTTGGTTTCAGTCCTCCACAGGGTTTTGAAAGAAGAGGAATTTTTTTTCTATTTTTGCAGAAGATAAAAAAGAAGCAGCGTGGCTTGCCGTTGTGGCAGAGTTGGGACTAGAACTTTTTTAAATGCTGTGTTAGTGTTCTTCCTTTGTGCTAATGCTCCGTTGAGTCCCGAAGGCAGTTCTCTTCTGCCAGACCTGCTGACTGAGTTGCTGCTTCTCTTCCATCGCCTGGTGCACATGCCCTTTCTACGCTTAGGACACTGAGGTGTGTCTACGTCCAGGCTTCGCTGAGGGCCAGTTGGACGTGCCCCTGGGGTGATGATAGGTAACAGGCACTTCACATATCCCATGTCCACTCAACTGTCACACCACAGGCCTTTTTCTCATCCACTCCATCCATCCTTATTTCAGTAATTGGTACTGATGTTCCTTTAGTCACATGAGCCGGAAACATGGACCCAGTCATCTTACAGTCTTCTCCCCTCAGTGCCCGCACTTGTCAGTGTATCATAGGGCCATTCGTTTCCTTCTCTCAAACCAGTTGATCCCCTTGCCCTCTCTCTGTCGTCACTGCCCTGTATGGTGTGAACCCCACACACCCTGGGCTCCTTGGGAACCTCCTCACTGGTTTCCTCCTTCCCAGTCTTACCTCCCAGTCCGCTGTTATTGTAACTGTCCACACATTTCCCCAAATGCACATGAAGATATTCTATTGCCCTCCATTTTCTTGGTGATCACTGTTGCTTATGCCAAGTCACTGATGGCCTCAGAACTCTATCTACTCTGTATAACACATTATTTTTATTAATGCAGCCTTTTCCTTTGCCAATCCTGAGATTAAACTGTCGGATTTTCTTCCTCTTCCCCTTAGATTATCTTTGTCAGCTGTCACAGGTGAACAGTTTAGAGTAGCTAGCCTCTCATTTCTTCCCTTGGAGAACAGGTCAGCAACTCAGCTTAGTGACTGTGGCTAATTGCATAGGTGAAATGATTTGAAATGATTTTGCAGACATCCTTTGGGACTGCTAACACAAGGGAAGTGGTATCATGTGGGGGAGGACCTCCCTGTGGGCCCCTCCTGCTCATTGACTGCAGGCATGACCATGGGACTTGCTCCTTCCTTCTGTCTTTTTTCTCTGTCTTGAGACCAGCAATGTCCTAAATGGGGCTGCCTCCTCAACCTGGGTGAAAGGCATGTGGAGCAGAGCAGCCTCTAACAAAGTGGGCGAATGGCAGAAGCTTGATACAAACCTTCGTCGTGACCCAGGGATCTGGGGCTGTCTGTTACTGCAGCAGCATTCAGCCTGTGCTGAGTGTGCCCACTCAGTGCTGTGCTGAAGAAACATGGTTTGGGAGGTGCTGTTCTGTGTGAATATTGCTGCATTTAGGATGGGATGAATATTCTTCCAAGGGGAGGGGAAATCCAAGGTACAGAGTATGGTGTCACCACAAACCACACATTGTTGAGTTATAATTCTGAAGCCCAGTGACGGGATGATGTAGATTTAATAGACGTCAACTGTGCTGGGTGAACGAGAGTGCAGAGGCCTCAGGGTCACATGTGTGAATGTGGCCCTAACACTGTTGTGCGTACCCCGGGGTACATACAAACTGGGGTCATACTTCCGTCCTTACCCACAGGCTGCCCATTAGGGACACACAGTGGCCCTGGATAAGGGTCAGGAGTAGTTGAGACTTGCAGTGAGGTGACATTTCATAACTGTGTCAGGTGTCTCACAGAATTGTCCTTAGAATATGATGGGATTCCTTTTTTTTCTTTTTGAGTAAGATTAGCCCTGAGCTAACATCCACCACCAATCATCCTCTTTTTGCTGGGGAAAACTGGCCCTGAGTTAACATCTGTGCCCATCTTCCTCTGTTTTGTATGTGGGATGCCTGCCACAGCATGGCTTGATAAGTGGTATGTAGGTCCGAGCCCAGGATCTGGTGAACCCTGGGCCACTGAAGTGGAACATGTGAACCGCTATGCCACCAGGCTGCCCCATTGATGGGATTCTGAATTGCCATAGACTTCCACGGGAAGAGAGATGATGATGAGAGTGTGTTCCAGAGCAAAGCTCTCAGACTGTCCCTGGTGAAGGTCTGGTCTGTCATGGACTGGTACTTCTGTAAAATATAAACAGATGGACACCGGAAGAGAAAAATGGTTTCCAAACAGTGTGTCTGTGCTCACCTCATCATAGCTGATGACACATAGCTCCCAGCCTGGCCCAGGCCCAGCCACATCCATAGTGGCACGGCCTAGGTCATCAAGCTTTGCGCTGGGTGTTTTGAAAGTTTCCTCATTTTTTTCTTTTTCTTTGAAATTACTTCAGACTTATAGAAAAGTTGCAAAAATAGAACAGACAATTCCCATTTTCCCAGATTCCCCAAATATTAACATTTACCACACTTGGTTTATCTATTTTTTTTCTGAAATGTTTTTTTATCCCCAAATCCCCCCCAGCACATAGTTGTATATTTTTAGTTGTGGGTCCTTCTAGTTGTGGCATGTGGGACGCCACCTCAACGTGGCCTGATGAGCAGTGCCATGTCTGCGCCCAGGATCTAAATCAGCAAAACCCTGGGCCGCTGAAGCGGAGCACACGAACTCAACCACTCGGCCATGGGGCTGACCCCCTAAAAATTTTGAAAGTAAATTGCATACATGATGCATTTTTACCAGTAAAATATTTCCACGTTATTTCCTAAAAAAACTCTGTACCATAACCTCAGCACATGTACCAACACCAAGTAGTGTTGACATAACACTGGGATCTAACCTGCTGACCTTATTTAGAGTTCAGCGATCCGTTACTGATGCCCTTCATCACAAAAGAAAAACAAGACCTTTTTCTGGAGTAGGCTCACGCTGCATCAAACGCTCCTTTCCTTTGTGACCGTTCCTCAGCCTTTCGCTGTCTTCCGTGACATTGATGTTTTTGAAGAGGACTGGCCAGTTATTTTGTAGAATCCCCTCAATTTGGATTTGTCTGATGTTTCCTCTTGGTGAGATCTGGGTTACTTATTTTTAGCAGGAAACCCAGGGGTGAGGTTGTATCCTCTCAGCGCCCCACAGTGGAGACACTGCTGCCACTTTGTGCTGTGACCGTAAGGGAAGTGTCTGCGGGTCTCTCCCCTGCACCATTGCAGTTACTCTGATTCCCTCTAGAGTGGTCTCCTCATCTGCAGGGCACCAGACTGAGTAGGTGCTGTGTAGGTCCCTGAATTAGGTAAAATAACAAATTGTAAAGAGTTTGTTAAATTTTCTGAAATACTCTTAAAAAACTGAGCAACTCCAGAGTTATCCTGATGACTCTGATTTGTATTTGTTTTCTTTTCTTTCTTCCTTTCTTTTTTTTTTTTTGAGGAAGATTAGCCCTGAGCTAACTGATGCCAATCCTCCTCTTTTTGCTGAGGAAGACGGGCCCTGAGCTAACATCCGTGCCGTCTTCCTCTACTATATGTGGGATGCCTGCCACAGCATGGCATGCCAAGCAGTGCCATGTCTGCACCTGGGATCTGAACCAGCAAGCCCCGGGCCGCCGGAGCGGAACGTGCGCACTAAACCACTGTGCCACCGGGCCAGCCCCTCTGATTTGTATTCAGATGTGTTTTTTTGAGTAGGCAGAAATGGAGCCCCATCATGGGGAGATTTTTCCAACTCAGGAAGTACGTCTGTCTGAGTAAGCTGTGCCGGGGGAGAGAAGGATGTCAGGAGGCTGGGGGATGCTATGCGCTGGCTGTCCTCCACAGTCCATGGGTGCCAAGGCCGAAGGCAGCTCTGCTGCACTTAGGTTTCAGAGTGGCACTGTGGGGGCCGGACCTGCCTCTCCCCTCCTTAGTTCCTGTACTCGTCTCCTCATCTCTAGGGTGAAGGGCACATGAACCAACCTCTTCTTGAGGCCAGCTGCACCTCTGAAGTGGCCTGATTCCACAGTGGGTGGCTTCGGTTATCCAGGTTTCTGGCAGACATTATTGCTTGATGCCTCCAGGTCCGTGACCTCATGTGTGAAACAAGGGGTCTGCCTGTAGGTCTCCATTTATGAGGTCCAGATTCTTGGGTATGGGTGTGAAGAGGCTGGACTTGTTTGCCTCCCAACCTCAGAATGTGTAATGAGCTCTTGAAAAGTGCACATGCCATTGGCATTGCTTAAAGAAGCTCCTGTAGTCAAGAGCCTGTTCTGGAAAGGGGCATTTACCCTATCATGTTGGTAGGTTATGTGTAGTGAGCAGCTCTGATACACTTTTTTGAAAACTGGTTGTAGGGAATGCAGGAATTTGACTAATCGGTTAATTGGTGAACTTATTTTGCATACACACGTCACTAAATTTAACTTTCTATTTGGTTAGAGACATTTAAATATGGCTTGTTTCTGCATGGCTGTGTGATGTTAAAGTTTGCAGCAAGGCTTGGCTCTGTACATAGCAGGTCTTCAGAGTCCTTACAGCTTCTTAGGAATCTGTAAATTCAAAGCTTTAGACCCAAGCTGTTGGTGTGCAGGTCTCATGTGTAAGAGTTTCCATTCCAACAAGAAAACTGTCTTTCACCAAGTGCAGGAGAATCAGAGAGAGGTGAGAGAAGGATATTTGCAGCTCTGAATCTGTATTAAAATTGTTAACATTTGTTCAGGTAAAGGAAACGTAATTTTTATCAGGGTCCTTCACATAAGTTTGAAACCATCAACAGTGGTGTTACCACCCTCAGTTTTGATTTGGGGTTAGAGGTGCACACTTTCTCAGGTGCTCAGCACCCTAGGCTGTTCTCTTGTGAGTCACATTTTTGGTTATTTTGTACTTAGGGATTTGCAATTCCAGTTTCTGCTGTCTGGCTTGCTTTTCTTAATCTTAATCTTTACCTTTCCTTTTTTATTTTGTCGTATTTCTCATAGTCTCATAAATAGATTCATACTCTTATACTGAGCTTCATTACAGATCTTCCAGAAGCAATTATTTTTAAGAACACACCATGTTAGGTATTGTGATGATAAGAAGTGTGAACATGGCAGCATGCCATTCCTTTTGCACATTAGTCCAGTATCTTCCAGGCACTCACATCCTCACCCTGACCTGAAGTGCTCCGTGGGAGTCAGTTGCTGGGCTAGGGAAGAGGCCACCTTGGGCTTTGGCCAGCTTGGAGCTGGTGCAGGCAAGTGGACCAGTGTACAGACATGATGGGTCTTCCAGCCCTGAAATCCAGGCTTCTTGGCGGTGGTATGAGGAACTCAGAGGTCCGAGGAGGATCCGTTCACCTGGGTTTGTCTTCAGCTTCGTGTTTTGCTGCTCTTTTTAGTTTCATGAGACAACTAATCAAAATTATTGCACTGTTTTTTATTTCTAACTTAGAAAAGTTAAGCAGCAGTCACTCACTCACCCTAAAGAGGAACAAGGGTTTTTTAGCTACCTGGACTCTGCAGAGAATTTGGAAACAGTTTTGTTTTGGTTCTTTTTAAAGATTTTATTTTTCCTTTTTCTCCCCAAAGCCGCCCGGTACACGGTTGTGTATTTTTAGTTGTGGGTCCTTCTAGTTGTGGCATGTGGGACGCCGCCTCAGCGTGACCTGACGAGCAGTGCCATGTCCGCGCCCAGGATTTGAACTGGTGAAACCCTGGGCCGCTGCAGTGGAGCGCGCAAACTTAACTACTTGGCCACGGGGCCGGCCCCTGAGAACAGTTTTAATGTATTTTGCTTTGAACATAACCTACACAGAAAAGTCAGTTATAATTATAACATAGGTACCCATGTAATCACAATCCAGGTAAAGAAATGGGCCATTGTTAGCACAAAAGTATAGAAAATGACTCTGTGAACCCTCTGTCACATTATTGACATTTTGCTAATTTCTATATCCATCTACACAGATGGCTTTTTTAATCAAAACAAACCCCTCTGTATTGAAGTATACTAAATGTGCACAAAAGTGCATATGTCATACATGTATACCTCAATGAATTTTCACAAACAGGAACACACTAATGTAATCAGAACCCAGATTAAAAAAGTAGAAAGTTACCAAGATACCTGGGTAGCTTTTAATTGTTTCATGGCTCATACATGTATGAGAAGATGTTGACTCTTAGATAAAAACACAGAGATCCCATTTTTACCTGTCCATGGGGTGGAGTTGGTGGCAGCAGTGTCCAGTGATGGCCAGGACACAGGACAGGATGCTCTCGCACACTGTATTTCAGAGGCTGTCAGCAGGGGGCCTCACAGCACCTTGCCTCATGTTAGACGCCACGTGTGCCTTTGGAGCTCAAGGTTTACAGATGCTGCGTGTGCTGTGGAGGTGACCATGTGACAGCATCGATGGTTGTCTTTAATTAGAAATGTTGAGAATCAGGCACAAAGGAAGGATGCCCTCCATGTGGTGGTGCCCTGCCCCAAAGGCAGCAGTCTGCTGGGTTTTGTGTACCCAGACTCTGACATTTGGGGAAAGTGCAAGCTGAGAACCAGCTTGGAGAGTGTGGTCCTATTTTGTGAAACGCAAAAATAAATACCGGGAGACAGAAGAGCTCACCTTTCTCCTGTTCCCCTCTTGGAATTGTGCACAGTGCTGTGTGTTGCTTCTGCAGCGCTTGGAGGACGGGCAGGGGTGTGTGCTGTTCCTCTGGTTGAGGCTGGGCTTTCTGTAAGTTCTCAGGATGGCAGTGGAACAAACAGCACAGCTGGCAACAGATGCCCATCCATAGGAAAAGTCAGTATTGATATCTTGAATTGGGACTGAAGTTCCTATTTTAATAAACATCTGAATGTTTGATAAATATATTTGAAGTAATCCTCAGGACACACTTAAGAGGGAGATGCTGTCATCTCTGTTTTGTGGATGAGGAAACAGACACAGAGAGGTCACTGCTCTGCAGGATTGGAGGCCCGCGTGCCAGGTGACACAGCTTGTTCTGACGGCCCAGGCTTCCTGGTGAAGTGGGTGATGACAGAGGCTTGGGAGCTGTCAGAGGTGTCATAGGGACCGGGGGCCTGACAGACAATGTCTTGGGGATGACAACCCAGTCTCCTGGCATGTCCTCTAACAGTTTTGCTTCCATTCAGATTTGATAAACACCTTTTGTCCCAAATTGCTTGTATGTGGTTAAAAAAATCATTGCCAAGGGTGTTACAGATAATCTTAACTCAAGGTTCACTGGTTTAATTTTATTTTTTACTTTTACTTTGTGTGGTTTTTCACCTCTATGGCAAAATAGTACCATATCAATTTGATTTAATAAGTATCTTTAGCATCAACATTGATAAATACTGATGATTTAGTGGGTAGGATCCTGTGCTCTCATCGCTGCAGCCCAGCTTCATTTCCCGGTCAGGGAACCACACTACCTGTCTGTTGGTTGTCATGCTGTGTGCCTTTTGCTGTGATGTTGAAAGCTATGCCACTGGTATTTCAAATACCAGCAGAGTCACTCATGGTGGACAGGTTTCGCTGGAGCTTCCAGGCTAGGAAGAAGGACTTGACCACCCACTTCCAAAAAAATTGACGGTGAAAACCCTATGACTAGCAGTGGAGCGTTGTCTCATAGAGCGCTGGAAGGTGAGAGGATGGTGCCAAAAGACCAGGGAGGGTTCCGCCCTGCTGTCCACAGGGTCGCCGGGAGTTAGGATCAACCCAAAGGCACTAACAACAAGTTGATAAGTACAGTTTTTCAGCAAGTTTTGATTTCCGTAAGTTACGCTCTTGATGCTTATTCTTGTTCATCTTTCCTTCTCTCTCAGTTACTTGCTTCCAAAACTCTACTGGCTCACAAGGCCCTGTCTCTCTGTCTTACTGGGCTCCTTGGCTCCCAAAGGGCACCCATTGGCCCGTGATCCTAAGTTATGTCTTCTCGTTGTGTAAAGAGTCTATCAAGGAGAGCAGAGCCATGCTGGCCTTGCTTAGGGTCTACACACAGGGCAGGGCCCCCTTGTGATAATGAGAAAGAGAGCGTTGCCGATGTCCCACCTGGTTTCTGCCCCTGGGTCCACTGTTATGCCACCGTAACAGATTGGTGTTAATTGTGTTTGGTTGGTTCCCTGCGAGGAGGACCCAGGAGATGATTTGCTTGAGTCCTGGCTGGAGCCTTGGGTGGCTCACAGATCCTGGTAGAACCCTATTTCCAGGCCAGCCTTCCTGCCACTGTCTCAGAGGTGACTGCCACCATATGTACTGGGCAGTTTGTGTCCTGATGCAGTGGATGAGTCTGTAAGTAACTTTTGTCTGGAGCTAGGGGGTCAGATTGAGTGGGATGGAAACACCTGGCAGCTGACCCATTTTCTTTGAAAACAAACATTGAATGCCACTTAACACAAATTGTTTCTGATCTTTGCTCTTGGCAGACTTTGGATAGCTTTTTTGACCTTGGCGTTGTGTTTTTAGTGGAGACACAGTAATCTCCTGAATTGTTGCTGCATGTTGTGGGTCCCAGCATGACACCACTGCTTTTTAATTAAGGCTTTCAACAGTATTGTTTGTGGTGCAGCTTGAAGCATTTTGGCATCTTTTGTTTTACTGGTTCTTTCTTTTTCTTTGCTCCTTCTTTTGTTTCCTTTCACTTAAACACCAGTGGAGGTTTCTCTTTCACTCCTGGTTTTAGTTGGTTCAGTTAATAACTTGCAAGGATGTAGAATAGACCTTGTTATGCATAAGAGGATCAGTGTCTATATTACAGTATTTTCAAACCCAAGAAGGTGTAGAAGGTGCCCAGGCCACGTGGATTTTCCCACGTCTGTTCATCACTGTGACCCAGGCCTTGCTGGTGTCCCATCTTTCCCATGGTGCAATTCAGGACGGGCAAGCCCCTGGGCTCCACCTCCCTTCCTGGCCTTCACCTCCCTTCCTGGCTTTCTCAGGAACAGATTGAGTTCCCATTTGACACAGCAGCTTGCTCAGGAATGTTAAGTGGAGTTTTTGTGGGCATAGAACATTGGATAATCCAAACAAAAACTGCCGTCTACCTAGGAGGGAAAAGGAGGAAACTTATCCTTACTCCTATGGTTTTCATATGTGTTGTGCTAAAAATTTATTGGCCAGTGCGGTTCTTAATTGCCTTCTTTTCTAGGCCTAGAGTTGATTATTCAAATCTTGTGCTAGTGATGAGGCAGTTGCAAGGTGTTCAGTTGTGGGCTTCTCATTTGTTTTATTCATGTGATTTGCTTATTTTAATTACCTTTTTAATATATGAAACTGGGCCCTGTTTTATTAACTCAGCAAGTGTCTGTTGAGGGCCTACTCTGTATATATACCAGGGACTCTTCTGGGCTCCAGGTTATGTCAGTGACCCCAGCAGGGAAGGGCTTTGATCTAATGGAGCTTGCATGCCATTGAGGGTGACAGTAAGCAAATGCAGGTCACATGGCCACAGTGAAATGAAGAACAAGGCAGAGCGGTCAGGGAAGGCTTCTGGATAGGTGGGTAAGGTGTGGGAGGGGAACCATATGCAGCAAGCAAGGGGAGGAAGGGACAAGACGTGAGGGCATGGGGTCTGACCCACCCAGAGTTGGGTGGGAGCCTCTGGGGAGTTGGGAGCAGAGGAAGGACGGCACTCAAGGGACCTTATAAAGGAAGGGGCTGTGCCTGAGGGCAGGAGGGATGGCCCTTTTGTATCATTGAACACCACCTGCAGATCTTGCTGTTTAGAAACTCAACTCTGGTTCCTGGGTGCAAACAGACTAGGTGGGAACCTGAGAGAAGGACTGGGCAGGAGGTGTTGGGACATGCCTGGGGCATCTCCTCTCTGTGGTGGGGCTGTCCATGCGCAGTGGGGTGTAACAAAGAAAAATGGTAAACAATAGGATATATTGGAGTAGATGAGGAAGCCATTTGGTGTAAACCTAATTCAGCCTGACTTTGTTTTTCTGAAAGGGCCTGACATGGCTGTTGAGCATGCATTGTATATCTGCTTTAAGCATTTGCTATGTCCCAAAGACAAGAACAAATGGCCTTAAGATAAAGGTGCAACTTCCCCCACATTGGCATTTCCTTAAGGGTAAGCATTTTTGTCTAGGCTAGGAACTGATTGCTGCACTCACCTGTGACCACCCAGCTCCAGACAGCAGACCTGCCACCCGATGTGTCCATCAGTCGCTGTGCCAACAGAGCAGTCTTGTGACTATTGCAAAAGGGACATTCAATAAGCTGTCAAACATGTTCTTTGAGGGTATATAACCACTCTGTACACCCCACTTCTTTGGTGCCCTTCCTTCCTCGGGGAGGGAAGGCCCCAGGCTATATGGTCCTCATATTTGACTCAGAATAAACCCACCCCAATTTTCATTTATAGATTGGTTTTGGATTATTTTGTCGACAGGTGTTGGTGTCATCCCTGCCTGGCCTCCACCCACTTGATGCCAGTGTGTCTCCAGACACTGCCCAGTGTCCCTGGGGGCTGAGAACCACTGCGGAGGAGCAGACTGAGGTGGAGGTCTGGGAACTAGTGGTTTGGGACTATAGAGATAATGGGTTTTCCCACTGTTTTCTGCATGCATTGGGTTTTGGTGTGTCTTTGTCATTCTGTGACATGTTGTCACATGTACAGGTCTGTGCAACCGTATTATGGTAAACATGCAGACATGTACGTGTGACAACATGTCACAGAACCATATTATGCTAGAGATTGATGGTAGAGATCCATCATACAGAGGACTCCCTGGGGCAGCCTCTTTGGGGCCACACACCCTTCCCCCAACCCCTGACCACCACCTGGCTGCTCTCCAAGTCTGTGATTGTCATTTCAAGGATGTTATGTAAATGGGATCATACAGGATGTAACTTTTGGGGACTGGCTCTTTTCATTCAGGACGATACCCTGTAAAGTGGTTGTTGTATCAATAGTTCGTTCCCCTTTTCTGCTGAGTTATGTTCCCACATGTGGATGAACCACAGTTTGTTAGCTGTTCTCTCGTTGAAGGATATTGGATTGATTTCCAGTGTTTGCCTGTTATGAATAAAGCTGCTTCAAACACTCGTGTGCAGGTTTCTGTGTGATTGTAGGTGTTCATTTCTCCTGGGTAAATACCCAGCAATGCAGTTGTTTGGTTGTATGATACGTGTATGTTTAACTTATGAGAAACTGCCAAACTGATTTCCTGGTGACTGTATAGTTTTACCTTCCCACTAGCACTGTGAGAGAGATGTATTTCTCTACATCCTCACGATTGCTTGGTGTTGTCAGTCTTTTAAATTTTACCCATTTTAATAGATATTTAGTGGTGTCTCATGGCAGCTTTAATTTGTGTTGCCCTAACGACTAGTGATGTGGAATGTCTTTTTTTATGTGTTTACTTGCCATCTGTATATTCTTGGTGAAGTATTCTTCAAGTCTTTTGCCCATTTTCTAAGTGGATTGTTTGTTTTCTTACTTTTGTCTTTAGTTAGATCTTCTTTACAGTCTGGATACGACTTCTTTGTGGGATTTGTGATTTGTAAAAGTTTTCTCCTAGAAGGTAAACAAGGTGAGAAGGTGGCTTGTCTTTTCAGTATCTTAGTAGGGTGTCTGGCAGAGCGGATGTTTTCAGTTCTGATTATGGGCGTGTTTTGAAGGTGAGAGCTGATGATACCAGCAGGTAGATGGGACGAGTATTGGTTTCTGGCCTGAGCACCTGGATGATGCCACTCACTGCCAGACAGGGTGCTAGGGAGGAGCCAGTACCAGGTCTAGGCCCGTGCACAGGGAGGCATGGAGAAAGCAGTGGGAGATGCGTTCCAGAGTACAGGAAATGTGGATTTTGGAGTCATTCAGGTGTGTCTGGAATTGAAGGTCACAGTCCTGGATGAGCTTGTCCAGGGAGTGAATGAGGATGGAGAAGCCCAGAAGCTGTAATCTCAGCCTGGGACATTGGGTGTTGGGAGTGTAAAGGAGGAGAGTTCAGTATAGGATTGAGAAGGAGCCCCTAGAGGTGGAACAGGGAAGGGTGTGGGTGCCGGACCTCAGGAAGGAGGTGGTGGCTTGTCAGGTTCTGCTCTGTCCACTGAGACTGTGGAGGACTAACTGCCTGTGCCTTATAGGGAAGTAAAGGGGCAGGGAACCTGCTGGCAGTGCATTCAAAGGAGAGAGAGTGGGGGAGCGGGGATGCCAGGCAGCCAGTGTTAAAACCCTGCCGAGTGGCATCCTTTCTTGCCCCAGCTAAAGTGTTAGGAAATATCACCTTAAAGATGTTACTGGAACTGGGAGGAACGTGTTACCTCCACGTGCTGGACCCTTCATTCGTGGGCACCTAAGGAGGACAGAGCTGACCACTGTATGGGTGTTCCAGAGTGGCCACACTGAGGTCACCTGAGAACCATGGCAGGTTGTTTGGCCCTTTATATATACACAAATCAGGAAGTGTTTAACTGGGTGTGAAATTTCAACTCAGAGACCATGAGTCTACAGAGCATTTTTTAAAATTTTACTCTTTGAAGGTGTTTGCCTTGCAGTACTTTTTTTTTTTTAATAAATATACTTAAGTCATGTCAAACAAGCTACATTAAAGGTGAACCAGAGTGTTAAATTCTAAATCTTTTCCCCTGACATTTATTATCTCTGGCTCTTGTTTGCTCAGTGAATAAGGTGATAGGATTTTTGTAAAAGAAAAGGAATGATTTTTCTTTCTTAAATAAGAAATAGCTGCAAAATTGTCTGCTGCTTACTGACTCAGATATATTTATATATTTATTTTGAAAGGAATGATGCATACTAAGTGGTTTTAAATCTACTGTATGACCTAAAACATATTTGTATAATTATTTTAAAAGGAGTAATGCACATTAAGTGGTATTTGAATCTTTTTTGAGTCTACTGTACTTTTGTTTTCTTATTTGGCTGGTCTAAATATTTTTGTTTACTAATATTTTAAAGTCATAAAATGCCACGTTTGTGGTTTCATTCATTAAGCGACTCGTAATGTGAGATGAGCTTAAAGTGGACTTCTGGAGGACTCTTCCACACAAGACAAGGCTTCAGTGCATCTGGGGACACGAGGGCTCTGCTTCCTGCTCTAGGTGGGACACCTAGTCCTCTGGTCCAGAAGATGGGCACTGACAGTTGACTTTTCTTTTGCAGGTGCACGTTCAGGTTCCCGAGCACAAACATCAAGATAACGTTCACTGCCCTGTCCAGCGAGAAGAGGGAGAAGCAGGAGGCACCCGAGTCCCCGGTGAAGCCCGTGCAGGCTCACATCTCGCCCCTGACCATCAACATTCCAGACACCATGGCCCACCTCATCAGCCCCCTCCCCTCCCCCACGGGAACCATCAGGTATGGCAGCTTCTGTGGTGGGTGGGAGTCACTGTGGGGTTGGGGGACATGCATGCTGTGATGTACATGACCATGTCCAAATTTCAGCCATTCTGCCTGGGTACTTTTGGAAGTCGTCATAAGTAACAGTGACAGTCAGGAGCACACAGCAGCGCCTTCTCCATTCTCTTGGGCTGGATGTACTTGGAGAAGGAGACACTGAGGGCACTTAAAATACCATTTAGGGGGCCGGCCCCGTGGCCGAGTGGTTAAGTTCGTGTGCTTCGCTTGGGTGGCCCAGGGTTTCCCTGGTTCGGATCCTGGGCGCGGACATGGCACCACTTATTAGGCCATGCTGAGGCGGCATCCCACATGCCACAACTAGAAGGACCGACAACTAAAATATACAACTATGTACTAGGGGGGTTTGGGGAGAAAAAGCAGGAAAAAAATACCATTCAGTTTCCAAACACTGTCTGCTCTCAGTTTCTTGTGTTATGAAACACAATTCCCAAATGTTCCTGGTTTTTACTTATGGACTCTTTTTATTTGAGTATAAGTTGAAGGGGCAAATAATTTGTCATATTGATCTAAAGTCTGAGATAGGTTTTCATTTTCATACCAAAAAAATTTTGCTTTTTTTAATATGCTACAATTTCATGTAAATTTGGATGATTTGTATTTTGGATTGATGAGTTTGACCACAGTGAAGTGACACACTTATGTTTGTCGTGATATCTTAAGAGAAATTGGGTGCCTCAGGAAGCAGAGGAGGTGGCTTCTACAGCGGAACCTGGAGCCAGCGCATGACGGTCAGGTTGTGCCAAGCTCTCAGGACAGGAGCGGAGGGTCGGGTGAAGAACAGTCCTGGGACCCTGCAGTGTTCTTGGTGTGAGTTAGATTGCGGCCTGTGGTTGAAGCAGAGCTCCACTGTGACCACGGGGCCCCTGTGACCGTGGGGCAAGGCTCAGATGGATCAATCCTTTTATGTTCTGTTGACTCCTAGAAGAGTGGCTGTGTATTTGGGCGTCTTCTTAGCTGTAAGTAATGTTAGACTTAGGCTTGACGTGAACACATTTGCTTCTCTCTGGAGTCAGGCTCTTGCTGTCCAGGTCTATGCACAGGGTGAGGCTTGGAGGTGGGAAGGGTTTGTCTTGTCCTCCCAAGTTGCCCCTGTGTAAGGCAGAGCGAAGTGAGGGCATAAAGAGAACTCTGGCAGCTCTGGATTATGCCTTTAGTATTGTATTGGTACTTCTGTTTCTTATCTTAAAAACCAGCATCAGTAGTAGGCCTTCTGGAAAGGTGTCTGTCTTGCGTTTATTGGTTAAATGGAGGTAGTGGCCTGCTGGGCTCTGGCTACTGTCCTCTACTTGGCGCTGTGGGCATGCAGCTGCTGTTGACATCAGGCCCCTTCTCCTGTGGCTGCTCTGCTGGGGAAGCTGCCTCTGTCTCTCTCACTTGGTTGAAGTCGTCTGCATGTGACTAAAGGGACCAGATAGTAAGAATGCCAGTGGGTAGGCAAGAGCCAGCAATGCCACAGCAAGGTTTTTATTCAGCGCTTTGTGGAAAGTATGCGGAATTCACAGAGGAGC
Organism: Equus quagga; assembly: GCF_021613505.1. Taxonomy (NCBI): domain Eukaryota; kingdom Metazoa; phylum Chordata; class Mammalia; order Perissodactyla; family Equidae; genus Equus; species Equus quagga. Next base: position 115,894,520 of record NC_060277.1, read on the forward strand.
TCAAAAGCCCATGTTTAGCAAGTGGGATAGCAGTTCATAATAGGAGCAGCAACCTTGGAGGTGGGTTTACCGAGGCACTGGACAAGCAGTGAGGAGACAGAAAGTTCCCTCGGCATTCAGGGAGTGGGGTTGGTGGTTGGAAACTGTAGTTTGGATCAGCTCCTGACACAGCCTCTCCTCACCCTCTGTTCCTTTTTCACCCTATTTTCCTTGCTTGTCCCCCCACCACACCCCTTGACATTCTTGTTATTGGCAGTGTTGACAAATGTAACACCTCTGCTGGGTGAGATGGCAGAGTGGAGGCCTGACTGTGAGCAGCTTATGGGTGGTGCACACTTGCCTTTCCAAAGCCATCCTCCAGCCAGCAGGTCACTCACCTTCCCCAGGTTGACACTTTTTAAATATTAGTTAGTTTTTAAGATCCTAAAGCGTGAGGTCCGTGAGTGCAGTCCTGCTGTCTTTCTCATTCCTGTCTCTCTCCATTGCTTTAAGAGTTGTTCCTGGCATGCAGTAAACACTTGTTTAATGGGTGAGTGTGTATACTGATGGTGCATATTCATGGTAGGGAGTCTAAGAGGTGCTATAGAGGGTTCAGGGCCCTCCCTCTCCACCTCCTGGGCCCCTCCTTCCAGTTCAGGTTTTGGAAGTAACTACTGTTTCTTAGATATTTTTTCCAGAAATTTTGTATACATTTGTAATACTTGTCTTTTTTTCCCTCAGATACAAATGAGTTGTGACTATACGTATTGTTCTGTAACTTACGGGATTTTTATGCATTCTTATCCTGGTATCCTTCCATTTCAATAGTTCATTCTCTTTTTTAAAGTATGATGCAGGCCAACCTCAAAGATATTGTAAGTTTGGTTCCACACCACCACAATCAAGCAAATATTGCAATAAAGCAAGTCATGAAAATTTTTTGGTTTCCCAGAGCACATAAAAACTATGTTCGTACTATACTGTAGTCTAAGTGTGCAGTAGCATTATGTCTTAAAAACAGTGTACATACCTTAATTTGAAAATACTTTATTGCTTAAAAATGCTAACTATCATCTGAGCCTTCAGTGAGTTGTAATCTTTTTGCTGGTGGGGCGTCTTGTAAAAGATGCAGTATCTGCGAAGCTCAGTAAAACGAGATGTGCCTGTACTGTTGAGAAAAGGGAACGTAAACTGAATGTATAACTCAGTGAATTATCACAAACGAACATGGCCTGTAATCACAGAATCAAGAATCAGAACATTCCTAGCGCCCCGGCCCTACATTCTGAAAAAAAGCTGTGTGTTTAAAAAGGGGTTCCTCCTTCTGTTTTCTGGGTGCTGCCTTACTGATCTGATGCATGTGTTCCCAGTGGCTCATTGCAGCCTGCATGTGTGTCTGTGCCCATGGCCTCATCCCCTTTCCACACGACCTGTTCTCAGTCTGGCTGCCCTCCCCCTCTCTCCATACTCTCCCTGACATTTCTGGTGTAGCTGGAGGCCACATCCTTTGTCACAGCCTGTCCTCAGCTCCCCAGTGGGGAGGGGATGAGCAGATCATGTGCTCTGTGTCCTTGGTAAGTTCTGGAACCATCCTGAGCCTCAGTTTCCTCACTGGTGAAACAAGTGAGCCACCAGCTCCTTTGAGAGTTTGTTTTATGATTACGTGAGATGATACATGAAAACAAATAGCGAATTTCCACGTGTTTCTTGAGGTGGTCTTAAATTTCAGAGAGTATGAGTGAGTCCATTTTTCCATAGATGATACTGATAGTCTCTTCTTAAATTTGATTTCCCTGAAATTCGAGCCAGTTATTGAAGCACAGTGTGATGTATACACTATAATAGACTGATAGGAACAACCTTTCCTCGTCCACAGTGCTGCAAACTCCTGCCCATCCAGCCCCCGGGGAGCGGGGTCTTCGGGATACAAAATGGGCCGTGTGATACCATCTGACCTCAATTTAATGGCCGACAGCTCACAGCCAGAAAATGAAAAGGAAGCTTCAGGTGGAGACAGCCCAAAGGTAAATGTTTTATAGCCTTGAAACAGAACCGGGGGGCTGTGATGTAGCCAGGTGTCCTCACTTCATTGCATGCATGTCTAGTAACATCAGCACCAGGGCCTTTTGAGACGTGCACAGCTGAACAGATGTGGTCTGGTTGTGGAGTCACTGTAGACCATGTTCTTAGTGTTGGGGTCTTGTAAATGCATTCTTTCCGTCATTCAGCACTGGGCTCTCCCCAGTGGCGGCTGTGGGCCAAACTGCTGAGAGCGGAGCAGACACTGGAGTACATGAGAACCTCTTGGTCCTCATGGGATGACCTGCATTGTGTCCCAGGAAACCTTTCCTGGAGTTTAGTTCTGCTGTCCCAAATGCTGAAGGTTGTGCACACAAAGGTGGTTGAACGCACATGTGCACACACACACACCCCCCTTAAGGGGCACATTAGTGCCCTTCTTGGACAGTAGTTGTTGATGGTCCACACTGTGACCCTGCATACTTTTATTCTTTGACCCAGTAATTCCCCTTCTAGGACTTTGTCTAAAGGAAATGGATGAAAGTCTCAAACAAAAGTTTATAAAACAAAATTGAAAGCAACCTAAGTGCTCCACAAGGGAAGAATGATTAAATAAGGGAATATTATGCAACGTATTTACTGATATGGATATGCTCTGAATTTAATGCTAAGTGAAAAAAGAGAACAAAACTATGCATGGTATTACTTTACATATTTATAAAAAGTGATATATTCACGCTATAGAACATGGTACAGCCATGGGAATGACTAAGTCATAGCCATGCACCATCTGCCTACAGCAGCTAGGAGCCTTGCACACAGGGTGGTGGGCAAGGGGCACAGGCACAAAGGGGCACCTGCTGTAGGAGTCCACCTTTGTCCATTTTCCTGTTTAAAATCAGGCAAAACTAAATTGTATTGTTTCAGAATGCATTCCTAGATGGTAAAACTTTTAATAAATCATAGCAAGATTGTGATTACTATAAAATGTCAGGAATAATGGTGGCCTCTGGGAGGTATAGGCTGTGGGCCAGTGGGGCATATAGGAGCTTCTGGGATATAGGATGTATTCTCTTGACCCAGTGTTGACTGTAGAGATGTTTACTTTACAAAAATTCGTTTTCTTCTGATGCAGGTGTATTAGGGGCTTTCCTGGCTGTGTTATGTTTTTCAATAAAAAAAAGTTTTTAGAAATGTATAGAAGAAAGAGAACAAGGATACACATCAAACAGCACAAGCCCAATGAGGAAGGCTTTGTGCTCTGCCCTTGGCACAGACTCCAGCTCAGCCACTCCACCTGACCCTTTCCTGTAACTCAGAGTGTGCCCACTCGTGGGGCAAACAGGGCAGAGCCTGGCCTACGTGCTTGGGGAATATTAGCTCTTTAAAAGTGAGGTGCTGGGATTGTAGGTGATTCAGCCTTTCTATACAGAGCATGTACTCATCACAGGCTGTCAGGACTAAGCATGACCTGTGCAGTTGAAGCCTGCGTTCTTTTCCTCGGCACGTCTGCCTTTCTTCCTTATCCATCCATCAGTACTCTGCCTGTCTATTGTTTTACTCCATTTGTATCTATCCCAGAACAGTTTCTAAATTGTTCATTTTTAAACCTCATGTGAGGAGTATCACCTTAAGTGTATTCTTCTGCAGTTTACTATTTGCATTTGACGTTACCTTTTGCCCCTTTTGCCATTCATCCATGTTGATACATGCATTTCTCAGTTCACAACCAGAGGTACACCCCCAGTGGGCTTTGTGCACATGTGTGTGGGGTTCTGAGGCATCACAATGGAAGGAGCCACTGGTGGCTGGGACCAGGGGTGCTAGCCTGCTTTGGTGTGCACAGCAGCCCTGCACACTAGAACAGTACCTACCCAAGGGCCTCAGACCCCGGTGTAGGAACCCTGCGTCTGGCTGGTGCTCACCTCTGGATGCGGTTTCCTTCTGTGAGGAGCTCCTCTGTTGGTGGACATTGGTGGTTCTGGGTGATCATCACTTTGACCCTGCAGTGCGGAGCACTCTTGCCCGTCTCCTTGTACACACAAGGACCCCACCAGGGCCTGGGAGGGAGCGTCAACTCACTCCATCACTCACCATCACTGGCCTTGCCCAACTCTTCACTTTACCGTTAGATCCATGGGACGGGCCTCTGGCCGTGGTTTAATGAGTGTTGCCCTGGACTCTGCTGAGGTCAAACAACTTTGCTCTTTTTCTTAGTTTTTTCAACTTTGCCATTGGATTTTCTCCTTACGTGGTTTTAATACTCTTTTTCACACCACTGTACGTTTTTTCCTCTTTCTTCGTCCAGATTTTCCAAATGCTCTCCAGTCAAATTATACTTAAGGTAAATTAAGCATTATCACAGGAATACTTAAAAACACTAAGAATCCTGAATTTTAGTAAAAATTTTGATAACTTCAGTGCTCTCTTTTTTTTTTTAACTTAAATACAGGATGATTCAAAGCCACCTTATTCCTATGCACAATTAATCGTACAAGCAATTACGATGGCTCCTGATAAACAACTCACCCTAAATGGAATTTATACGCACATCACTAAAAATTATCCGTACTACAGGACTGCGGACAAGGGCTGGCAGGTAAATACATTTCAGTTTGTTGTTAAGTATTTCTATTACATGTCTTACAGATGCTGATTGACAACTGAGAGGAAAATAAGCTGCTGTTTTATTTAACTTGGGGACAGGTTAAGATGGTAGAATGAGATGAGTGGGATTCTCTTTTGCTAAGAGATGAACAAGTGTTAGAGGCCTGCTGTTGCTAGGCTTGTTCTGACCTCCTTAGTGCAAAGCGGAAGGAATAGTGGTTCTAGAAGAAAATCTCAATCTGCATTTTTTACTGTCATGGTCTCCATGGAGGGAAGGCATGACTTGGGGTGAGATTTTCCTCTTCAACCAGTGCTGTTCATTTCATACATCTGAAATGAAGGAGAGTTAAAAACCCATCCCATCCTTTACTTCAGCATTTTTCTATCTTCCTTCTCTACATCTGATGATGTACATAGAGTTTTGAAGCTTGCACACAGCTTTCTTCAAAAGCCATCTTCTCCAGTTGGCCAGTGTATAAAATAGATGAGTGCAGTGCTGCCCTGTTTAAACTGGGGAGCCTTCCTGCTGTCCAGCTGGGCTTCAGCCCATCCCAGACTGTCTAGGGAACCCGTGCCTCCTCAGGGGACACTTTTAAATCAGTGCATAATATTTCCATTGTTTAACTTTTTCATTTAGTTTAATTTTTAAACCTTTACACTGTGTAGATTTTTTCTTGTTCTGTGTATCTGTGTTATATGTGGCCATTTACTGGATGTCCAGTAGAGCCTCACTAATTCAGACAGTACATAAAAGGCAAGTTTGAAATATTAAGTATTGAAAGCATAACAAATGAGAGGAGAAATGTACATTTATAAATTTTGAATTCATTAAGTAATCAGGAATGGCTACAGAATTCCTTTGAGGCTTAGTGAGTAAAATGAAAAATGTTTCTGTTGAACTATAACCATTATCAATTGTTATGGGGGTGGGGGTAAAAACGTTTTTCTTCTACCTGCAGATGTATAAACATGTAATAAAAATAGTCTACCAATCACATCCTGAATATTTCCTTTGTAAGGAGTCTTTAGTCGCATAAGAGTCTTTAGTTGTGGAAGGTACAGAATAAGACCCAGCCTCCCTCCTGGCCTGGAATGTGTGCACCTGCCCTGCCTACCTCCCTGTTCACAGCAAGGCAGCATTTCTTAGTTGGCACTGAGGAAGATGCTGGATTTGAAGAGAACTTCCAAAACCAGCTGTCAGGCAGGTCTCTTAACACTTTGTACAATAAATCCTAGTGGTATTTACCATATTTTAATTTATAACAGTGAGGTTGTGCCTCAAAGAAAATGTAAAACAAAAGAAGCAGAACCGAATGATACGGTCTCAAGAGTATTCTATTGAGGAGTGCGGTGGAATTAAGTGCAGCTCAGTGTGTGCAGAATTCTGATGATTTGAAATGCCACTTCACTGGGCGTTATGGGAATGAGTATTTCTGAAAAGCCTGGCGACTTTCAGTGGCCTGCTTCCCTTCTGGTCACATTTCCTGTGTTTGCCAACATCCGTTTATTTGAGAACTGCTTCCAGGCACCTCAAGGCTTTCTTGCTAAAGAAGTCTGGAGGCTGAAGGCCAGCCTTAGGGACCACCTCCATCTAGCCTCGTCTGCTGGAGAGTTAGGTCAGCAGGGGCCACGGTCACACAGAGCAACACTCAGACATGACCCCCACGTGCACTGATTTCTCCTGGCTCCTGGAAGTGACTTCATAGCCCACTCAGCAGAGAGTTACAGATGTAACTGCAAGTCAAGCACACCTCTCTGTTGAACTATCATTAACACTTGATTTTATTGAAACATCTTCCTTTCTGTTTAGATCAGGGTCCATAAGAGTGACTCTGCACCTCTTGCTCGCCTAAGGCCACTCCTGGGACATTTCACACCTGGCTGCAGCTTTTTTAGCGGGAAAGGGATTTCCTGCTCCAGCCCTCCCTTTAATTTATGGACATGCACTCTCGATTTCTTTCTGTCCTCAGCAGTCCTTAGCTGTCCCCAGTACTGACCTGCATGTCCCCTTTTTCTGTCATGAGATTCTCTGAGCTGTGCTTCCCAAAGTGACTGCATTTAATGTCTCTGTGTGTGTAAGACCTTATTCCCATTTCCTCAGAGAGGAAAAAAAAACTCTTAACTAGAACAGCCCTTTTTTTTTTTTTTTTTTTTTTTTTAAGATTTATTTCTCCTTCTTCTCCCAAAGCCCCCCAGTACATAGTTGTATATTCTAGTTGTAGGTCCTTCTAGTTGTGGCATGTGGGATGCCGCCTCAGCATGACCTGACAAGCAGTGCCATATCCGTGCCCAGGACCCAAACCAGCGAAACCCCAGGCCACCAAAGCAGAGCGTGTAAACTTAACCACTTGGCCGGCCCCCAAAACAGCCTGTGAGGTGGGAGAGGCCGCAGCAGTGGGGCAGGGCTGCTCAGAGCACGAGGCCCAGGGTGCCTGAGCCTGGGCTCTGCATCAGGTCCCAGGAGCACGTGTGTTGACTCCCACCACACCTTTTCTAAGCACTAGATGGAAGTCTGCAGCTGCCCTTCAGGCTGACTTCTGGTGATTTGCACTATTTCCCCATGGCAGAGCTTTTGATTAATCCAGAGGAAATTCTAGGATAAAACAAGAGGATCTGAGTAGCCCTATCTGGAAAGATGGCCTGTTTCTTTCCTTTGGTTGTATATTTATGCTCAAATGTCTTCTTTTCTTATGATTTATCATTTATAATTTTACCTAGCCCAGAAGTGAGGTATTTATTCTGACTGTGAAAAGTTTGAGAATTCTGGGGCTCTCGGCCTCTGGGAGGACCAGAGCTGGTTTCTTAATATAGAGGAGGTGCTCTCCACCCACCATGGGTTCTACTTCTGGAAGATACTTGACTTGTTTCCTTCTCATAAATTTCTTTACAAGTCCTTACTCTGCAAAATATACACTCTAGAGTGCTCAGTGCTGAGTGGGATTAACAGACAGAGCAGGGAGGACAGCACAGAACAAGCACACGTGACCAGCTTTGCATCTTTCCCCTTCCTCAGCTGAGGGGTCTGAGCTGCAGTCAGTCTTCAGGGACGGGAGAGGGGAAGGGCTGGTGCTTAGCAATGGCAGATTCTGGAACACAGCCACAATTGGGGGAATTAGGGGAAAGAGAAAGTACCCAGTATTGTAGATTCTTTTTTTCATATTTAGTTTTAAAGAGTAATAACCCATCTTTTCTGTGAATGCTTTATAATTTTTGAATCACTGGAGTCTGAATCACTGTGGTTTTAATATATGTAGCTAGATTTGATCAAATTACAAAGGCCTTAAATTACCTTAGAAATATAGTTACTTCATTCTGTTTTTGTCTGCATTAACTGTCTCTTATTACTTCCTCATATTTTCTAGAGTCTTGTTGGCTGGAAAATCAAAGATGACCATTTATAAATTGGGCCTCTCTGCCCTTGGGACTGTCGCTAGAGTGTAGAAGAGGTTAGACCCAATTATGATGGCACAGACTGGGTTCTGTTACGTTTTCAGAACAGAAAACAGCAATCCCTGATCTAAGAACTTTACAGCTTGTCGGTGGTGTAAGGGGTAATGGAACAGCAACGTTGCTGACCCTGCTCTTGTCCCTCTTTATCAGTGGGTAGAAATCCTAGTGCCCTGTCCCCTGAAACAGCACTTCCTGCCTCCAGATTCCCACTGTGCTGACTTCCCTTTTTCCTCCTGACAACATGTACACGAACCTACTCTACCTCAGTCTTCACGCAGGGACTCGTCACCTCCCTCCTCAGACATTGTCTTGCACTGCGGTTTCGTGGTCACTCCTGAGCTCCTGCAGGGTAGCCAGGGCCCCACAGCACAGTGAGAGGAGATCTTGACCCTCATGTGCCATTGTAAGGCTTGCCTTGCTCACAGTGGGAGTGTCCTGTGGTGTCATCGTCTGACTTTGCTTTTCGCAGTCCCCAGTGTTGGAGTCTACCTTCTACTTCGAACTTAAAAAGGTCTGAGTGCAGTTGGAGGAGGATTGTCTTCTCTTTCTTGGACGGGGCACCAATAACAGGCAAATTTGATTTTCTGGAGGAATTGATAGAACGGTATTGGTTGGTTGTCAGCCAAACTCTATGATGAAACATCATAACAAGTATCTGTGGTTGTTAAAACATTCTAAATCTCGTATAATACACTTATTTGTAAATAATTTCACAAACCACAGACACAAGCTAGCCAGCCCCTTCATGTTGCCAATGAAGTAACTGATGTCCACAGGTGTTAACAGTGCTGATTGTGGCCTGTGACTGGTGTGGCACTTGAACAGGCACTTGGATTGGCTGTAAAGTAGTATTTGACCTGGTTTGATTTCTGAGCTACCTCTGGCAATTCAGCGTTTCTGACTGTGGCTAGCAGTTCTATTAGAAGGTTAATTTGGGAACTTAGAAATGATTTTTGGATAGCCCAAAATTTCACCTTGAGTTATTACCATTTTGAAACTTTAATAGTTTAATTTGTGAATTCTAAATTTAAACATTATCTTAAGTGCATGAAATAATCTGAACACAGGACTTTTATCCAGCTTTTCCTGGCCTCTCGGCGGGGGGGGCGTCTCAGGATCAGGGTTGCCCCCAACAGTTATTCAGGTTGCAGTGGGGAGCTTTCCTCAAATCGTCTATAAACCCTGAACTGAGCTTTTTGTAATAGAAGAATGGAGTGGGAGTTGAGAGAGAAATTTTCTCTGTGTGCCTAGACATTATTGTGAGGATCAAATAAAAATTGTTCATAGAAGTATTTTGCAAAGTGCTCTATTACCAGAAGATAATGTCAGTATTACTTCTCAATCTTTGGCTCATTTTTCTGTTTCGTTGGTTTGCAAAATACTTTATACTGGATTAATTTGTTTAAATGGCCATGACCAATTCTGTAAGCTAATTCTGTAAGCTAATTCTGTGTTCAAAAAAGTATTTTAAAGGATTGGCTTATCTTGACTCTGTTAATCTCCAAACAGGGAGAGGTCGAATGACCAGTGATAGTCTTTGGTTTCCTACCTGGAAAAAGGATGGAAGTTGACATTTTTCCTGTTGGAAATAGCCTCTTTCCATGTGGTGTGGATTTCTCACCCCTCCCCTTCCCCAGTTCCCTTCCTGGCCCCCTGGAACCTCCTCCCATGTTATTCACAGTGCCTCTGTCCTTGTGTCCTTTCCTCCATAGAAGCCATGTGGCCGCCTCTGGTTCCCTCCTGTGGAGGGGTCACAGCCCAAGAGCTCCTCCACCCCCCGGGGGAGAGGGCTGCTTCCTTCCAGCCAGCGCAGTGGTCCTTTTAAACCTCTGCCCTCTGCAGGAGCCCAACACCTAGGTTTCTGCTTTGCAGGGCACTAAAACTGGGGCACATTTTTATTTCTCAGCAAAGAAATATATGAATTCTACGTATTTTTTTATGTTTCATAGAATTCAATTCGCCACAATCTCTCTCTGAATCGTTATTTCATCAAAGTACCACGTTCCCAGGAAGAACCAGGCAAAGGCTCATTCTGGAGGATAGATCCTGCCTCTGAAAGCAAATTAATAGAGCAGGCTTTTAGGAAAAGACGGCCTAGGGGCGTGCCTTGCTTTAGAACCCCTCTGGGACCGCTCTCATCTAGGTAAGGAAAAAAGACAAACAAAAAGACCTCACTTAATGGTCAGTCAATTTACCTGTGATGTATTGGGAAATTTTCCTTTTGAAAATGAAGAAACTACCAAATGCATTATGATTAAATGTTGGGATGGGGATTTGAAAAAAGTCTTGGATGCTACACATGTATTTTTGTTTCTAGTGGTCCAAAACAATTCAGGTTGTTTTTGAAGTTTTACTTTAAACTCCATTCCCGTGTGCCAACTGTTACTTTGTTGAACTCGTTGCATATTGCTAATATGATGAGTCGGCAATGTAACACTACCACATTGATGAAGAGTGTTTTTTCCTTTCCCTTCACATTTGAAAAGTTTTTTAAAGCTAACTTTTAGCTGCTTAAATTCAAGATTGATTTATACAATATTAATTGCCTGATTTTAAAATTACACATTTTTAGCTTCATTAATAGAAACTGTTTTTAAACAAAAAAAAGAAATGACCGTAACATAAGTCTTAAGCCTCACCGACTCGCACACTGCCAGCTCCTGCTGCCTGACTGTGGACGGGAGCTACTTAGAGAGGGCAGCCAGTCCAGCTCCGTGGCTGTGCGGCCTGCGCTGGGCGTGGAGCAGCGGTGCCCCGGCGCATGGTGGCTTTGTCACAGCTGAGCAAATCTTGCTGCCTCTCCGTCTCAGGTGAGAGGCATTCTCTGAGAAAATAAGACTTATGGAACTGTAGTTGGTTGGCAGAAGACAAATTACACCCCTTTTTGCAAAATACGCTTATTAAAACGACGAAGCAGCTTTGTGAGTGCTTTACCTGTGTAAATCCACTGTCTTCTTTTTGGTAACACAGAAGTGCCCCAGCCTCTCCCAATCACGCTGGAGTGCTGTCTGCTCACTCCAGTGGCGCCCAGACCCCTGAGAGCCTGTCGAGGGAAGGTTCACCGGCCCCCCTGGAGCCCGAGCCTGGCGCCTCACAGCCCAAACTGGCCGTCATCCAGGAGGCTCGGTTTGCCCAGAGCGCACCAGGTGAGACGCCAGAGGGCGAGTGTGTGGGCGAGGGGCGGTCAGGGGCGCGTGAGCGGGGCACGTCAGAAACGAAACAGCAAGAGGCCTTGTTCCTTCATACCTTGTACCTGAAATTTCTGCTCAGTACCTGAGTGTTTAGGCTCTGAAAAAGTAATAGCACTGTGAATGTTTAAGAAAATCAGTGAACATTCTTTTATGTGACAGTGTGTAGATACCTGAAATAATTTAGAATTAACATGTTTTTCATTTAGTTGCTTTATCATTGAAAAATCCATGACAAAGACTTCTCCCAAAAAGAGATAAGATAAATTAGGTAAACTAGACATTGATTGGCGGCAAAAATAATGTCCATTTAATGAATAGATGAGCATTTCACAGTTTACTTATAAAGTCACAATGTGGAATAAAAATGTGCGCCCTGGGGAGTTTCTTTTAAAAACATGTAGTGTGAAAATGTATCCAAACTAATTCTATTATGGTTCCTAGTTGGTTGGCAAAATGTGCTTTTTGATATATTGGAATTCCTGGCCACGCTAGCCAACCCCCAGCCCCGCCCTATCTGTAGCTCCTGCCATTGGTGTGTCTTCCTTACTCCAAGCCCAAACGAAAAAGAGTAGAGGTTGGTTGGCAGAGCTTTTAAAGGCCCAACTCTGTCTCTGAACTTTCCAGGTCTCTTGCACCCATTGTAAGATGAACACTGATCCCAGGGGAGTGTGGCCCCCTCGTTTGAGCCTCCGTGGGCAGCTTGTTCCCATATCCTATGTTGACGTTTTCTTTTTCATGAGGAAAGAACTGTGGGAAGAGGTACTGTAAGAAATCTGATGGAGCAGATGGCATTTTTAGCCTCTTACAAATTAAATAGCCCCATTAAAATACATTTCTCTCATCATGAGTGACTTTACCATTACAAGGTAGCAGGGGACTGTGTCCTGTTTTGTTAAACTAGCCTGTGTGTGGTTGGTGAGTGTTTGTAGCTATTTGGTTCAGGGAAACTCTGGTTGGAGGAACATGGGACTCGAAGCCTCATCTCTGCTCCCCTCCTCCTCATCCTTGGCAGGCTCACCTCTGTCTAGTCAGCCCGTTTTAATCGCTGTGCAACGGCAGCTGCCTCCGACGATCAAGCCCGTCACCTACGCTGTTGCCACCCCTGTGACCACCTCGACCTCCCAGCAGCCCGTCGTGCAGACAGTTCACGTCGTCCACCAGATCCCAGCAGTGTCTGTCACCAGCGTGGGCGGACTGGCCCCAGCAAACACATACACTGTTGCCGGGCAGACTGTGGTCACTCAGGCAGCTGTGCTGGCCCCTCCTAAGGCAGAGCCGCAAGAGAATGGAGATCACAGAGAAGTAAAAGGTGAGCAGCGGAAGCACGTGCTTCAGGCGGCTTTTCAAGCTCTTAGAAACCCAGCAGACCTGTTCATCCCAACTCCTCCCTAACATGTTACTTAGCCTGGTTTTAGAGCAGATCTGCTAGCCACCCGATTATTTTATTTTAAACTGGTGAGATTTCTATAAGCTTTCTAGTAATATTAGGTGGTGTCATTTCTTCTTTTTTACTTTTTTTTTTAATTTCAGTGAAAGTAGAACCTATTCCTGCGATTAGCCATGCCACGCTAGGTGCTGCTAGCCGGATCATTCAGACATCACAGGCCACCCCTGTCCAGACGGTCACCATAGTGCAGCAGGCACCTCTAGGTCAGCACCAGCTACCCATAAAAACTGTCACGCAGAACGGGACTCATGTGGTGCCCATCCCCGCCGCCATCCACGGCCAGGTGAACAGTGGTAAGCAGTGTCCTCACGGGTAACTGGGCGCTCGTACTGAGAGCCAAGATCCTTGGCTCCCCTTTTTATGAAGGGTGGTGTTCAGTGTTTTGATTCCGATTGTTACAACTTTAATTTTTTGTCTGAGGGAATGTTTGTATTTCTCAGCTGTAGGACACCGAGGAAGCGGTTGTGGGAATGGGCTCTCCTGGGGTTCCCATTAGAGGAGCCATCTGGAAAGAGATAAGCATTTCTAAATACCTAGAGAGAGACAAATATCCCTACCTTTTATAGATACCTGGGTGTGGCCTAAAGCAACCTGAGGTTTGGGTGGTGGAACCTGATTTCTGAAATGTCCCCTAGGAATGGTGTCACAGCTGACCCATCCAGTGACGGTGCTCTCCCCTGGGAGTGGTGATGTGCTCGAGAGTGTGTCTGACGGTGGAAGGAGAGAAAACTGCTCTTCCATGCTCTTCGCTCTGAAAGTCCTTTGGAGCCCTGTGCACGTAGCTCTCCACGAATGTTCTGATGTAGATGAGTAGAGAAGATGGAACAGATTGAGGGAGCTTGGCTTTTAGACGAACAGGGAGAGAACCTCCCCTGCCCAGCCCCGTGAAGCAGTGTGAGCAGGAGAGTCCTGGCTGGCTGTGCAGTCAGCTCGAGTGTGTGGGTCCTGGGGCTGGCATCCAGTCGTTTTAGCTGAGGGCCCCCGCCCCGGCCTCTGGAGTGCTGTTGTCCGCATGTGTGGGCCATCGCGATGCTGCATTGGCCCAATCCCAGGACCTGCAGGGCCTCAAGCAGTAAAATCAGAAGCTGCCGGCCAAAACCAGCTCTCTGTGGCATCAACCCTTTCTTTGAAAGAGGGTAGGGAACAGAAGGCTTCATTCCGTTGACTTCCAAATCCTCACTGAGCTGTTTAAGGAACGGGGGTCCGCAAGACGTGCATTACCTCGTGTGATTCAGGCTCCCACCCTGCCGCTCCCCAAATTTAATGGCAGAGCAAGATTTGGATCTTCTTTTGGGGAAGACTAACTTCCTGAGAGTTTTTTGTTTTTAAGTAATAGCTAACACACACCGTGTGGCTAAATTGAGAAATTTGCAGTCAGTTGCCCATTTAAAATGGTTTGCTCCTCAAGCCCTGTGTCTCCTAAGCAAGTACGAGTAGTGTGGGCCTTGTTCTCCTTTTGTGTCTGAACCACTTCGTCGTCGTGGATGGTCTTGATACGTGCGGCTGGAAGCAGGTGGCACTGAGAGATGGATGGTCCGTTTCTGGTCAGTGTCGTTCTTCCTAGTCTTAAGCCATGGTGTGGGCCAGTGATTCCCAGATGTCATATGCCTCAGAATCACTCGAGGGCTCCCTCTCAGAATCCCTGACTGAGCAGGTCTGGCCTGGGGCCCAAGAATGTGCATTTCTGACACATTCCAGGTAGTCTGAGAACCGCTGGTGCAGGTCAGGGGCCTTTTATGTCCACCTGTCTGTTGGAAAGAGTTTGAAAAAATCTGTATCCCTTTCACATGTTTAAGTTGCTATCTGAAATTTTTCATGATAAATTTAATAAACAAGGGATTAAATTTTCCCCTACTAAAAATATTGATGTCTTACAATTAAAAAAAAACAAAACTTTTACTTCATTCTTTTGCACGTGCTACTGGCTCTGAATACTGCCCTAGTTTGATGCTCTTACCCACATATAAACACGCAGACAGACAGGCTGTCCTGCTGTTGTAGTTCAGTCTCACACATTCCTACCTCCTGCTGATTTCATACTAATGCCATAGACTTATTCTTGGAAGTCTTACTGAGCATGTTTTTTTCTGCAACAAAAAAAATATTAAAATATTACAGATTTAATTGTTTGTGACTATAAGGATTGATTTATCAGTTGTTTTTACTACAGAATTGAGCAAAAGCAAAAATGTAATTCTCAAAAAATCAAATATTAAAATTGTATTAAAGATGCATTTCCTAATATTTCAGGGCTTTAAAGAAAACCACACAATTATCTGTTATCCTTGAAATCACTGCTGTAGGCATTACTGCATCAGCCCTCAGACCTTGTTCCTACCTAGAAGGGAGACTGGAAGAAATGCTGAAAGTCCTAGTTGCAGTCACCTTTTAGCAAAAACTATTTTAAATTATCTGTTAGTGGGAAATTTGATTGGTTTTCCTTCAACTTGATTGCAGTCTTTTACTTAGAAATCACTTGGCTTGGAAAAGGATTTATTATCCAGTCAGTGATAACTCAGGGTCACGTCACTGGCCATTGCAGCTGTTCCAGTGTTCCGTGCTCTATCCCAGTGTTTTCATCCCCAAAGGCAGCGCCCAGCTGAGTGGGTGAGAGAGGCTGTGGAGAAAGAGGAGGAGATGGCAGGTGAGCTTTAAGAAAGATGACGTGGCAAGTGGAGGCTCTGGACATGGTTTTCCTGGAAACAGTGTCAGGTGGTGCTGGGATGCTGCATGACCTAACTCTGACCTCCGTCACCCTTGAAAGTCACTCTTGAGAAAGGAAAGCAGTACCTGTTATTAATGAACTTTGAAAATCAGAAGCTTTAATATTTTTGTTGTAAATTGAAAATATCAGACATTCTGGAAATTAACTCCCAGCCAGTCTTATTCCGTTTTTCTCCATCTGCTCCCCATCCAGATCCAGACATAATGTTACTTCATCTGTTAATATTTCAGCATGTGCACCTCTAGGAGATAAGGACTCTCTTTTAATATATAAGCACAGTACCATTATTATCATACCATACCATATTAATTTTTAAAATTAACAATAATTCTTTTTTTTTTTTTTTTTGAGGAAGATTAGCCCTGAGCTAATATCTGCTGCCAGTCCTCCTCTTTTTGCTGAGGAAGACTGTGCATCTGTGCCCATCTTCCTCTACTTTGTATGTGGGACGCCTGCCACAGCATGGCTTGCCAAGTGGTGCCATGTCCACACCCGGGATCCAAACCGGTGAACCCTGGGCTGCCAAAGCGGAACATGTGCACTTAACCGCTGCACCACCAGGCCAGCCCCAACAATAATTCTTTTATACTCACTGTCTCCTTAGGGTTCAAATAGTTCTTCTTTTTTCTTTTTTTTGTGTGTGTGTGGTGAAATCTACATAAAGGTTACTATTTTAAAATAGTACAATCTAGTGGCATTAAGTACATTCACAATGTTTTGAAAAACATCACCTCTAACTAGTTCAAAAGCATTCTCATCACCCCAAAAGGAAGCCTCGTACCTGTTAGCAGTCACTCCCCACTTACCCCAACCCGTTAACGACTGATCTGCTTTCTGTCTCAGTGGATTTAGCTATACGGCGTATTTCCTATAAACGGAATTATATGATATATACGTGGCCTTTCATATCTACCCTCTTTTGCTTAGCATTATGTTTCAAGGTTCATCCATGTTGTAGTGTGTCAGTACATCATTTCTTTTCATGGCTGAATATGTTTCCTTTTTTTCCCCCCCTGCTTTATCTCCCCAAATCTCCCCTGTACATAGTTGTGTATCTTAGTTGTGGCATGTGGGACGCCGCCTCAACATGGCCTGATGAGCGGTGCCATGTCCATGCCCAGGATCCGAACTGGCAAAACCCTGGGCCGCTGCAGCAGAGCACTCAAACTTAACCACTTGGCTACGGGGCCGGCCCCTATGTTTCCATTTTGTTTATTCATTCATTAATTGGTTGATGGACATTCGGGTTGTTTGTGCTTTCTGGCTATTGTGAATAGTGCTGCTGTGAACATTCGTGTACAAGTATTTGTTCGAGTCTTTGTTTTCATTTCTTTTAGGTATATACCTAGAAATGAAATTGCTGAGTCATATGGTAATTCAGTGTTTAATTTATTGAGGAACCACTGAACTGTTTTCCACAGTGGCTGCAACATTTTACGTTCCCACCAATGATCTATGAGAGTTCTGAGTTATCCACATCCTCACCTACACTTATTTTCCAGGTTTTTTTTGATCGTGGCCATCTTAATGGGTGTGAAATGATAACTTACTCTGGTTTTGATTTTCATTTCCCTCATGACTAATAGTGTTGAATGTTTTTTTCATGTGTATATTGGCTATTTGTGTATCTTCTTTGAAGAAATGTCTATTTAAGTCCTTTGTCTATTTTTTAATTAGGTCATTTGTCTTTTTGTTGTTGAGTTGTAGGAACTCTTTATATATTCTGGATACTGGGTCCTGATCAGATACATGATTTGTAAATATTTTCTCCCATTCAGTAGGTTTGTCTTTTCACTTTCTTGATAGTGTCTTTAATTCACAAAAATTTTTAACTTTGATGAAGTTCAGTTTACCTGTTTTCCCTTTTGTTTTTTATGCTTTGGTGTCATGTCTAAGAATCCATTGCCAAACCTGAAGTCATGAAGACTTACCCCTATGTTTCTTTTACTAAGAGTTTTAGAGTTTTAGCTCTTATGTTTAGGTCTTTGATCCATTTTGAGTTAATTTTTGTGTATAATGTGATGTCAGGGCCTGACTTCGTCCTTTTGCGTGTGGATATCCAATTATCCTGCCACCATGTGTTGAGGAGACTGTTCTTTCCACATTGAATGGTCTTGGCATCTTTGTTGGAAACCACTTGACCTCTGTTGGATTTATTTCTCTCAGTTCTGTTTCATTGATCTTCACGTCTGTTCTTATACCAAAACTGCACTATTTTGATTACTGTAGCTTTGTAGGAAGTTTTGATTCCAAGAAGGGTGAGTCCTCCAACTATGTTCCTCTTTTTAAAGATTGTTTTGGCTATTCTGTATACCTTGCAACTCCATGTGACTTTTAGAATCAGCTTTCCCGTTTCTGCAAAAAGGCGTTTGGGGCTTTGGTAGGGGTCGCAGCCGTCTGTGGGCCCCGTCTTAACCGTGTGAAGTCTCCTGACCTGTGAGCGTGGGATGTCTTCCTGTTTACTTAGGTCTTCGTTAAATTCTTTCAACACTGCTTTATAGTTTTCACTATATAGATCTTGAAGCATTTAAGTCTTGGTCATATTTCTTTCTATTTTATTCTTTTTTCTAAATGGAATTATTTTCTTACCTTCCTTTTTACATTGTTCATTTCTGTTGTATAGAAATGCAACTGATTTTTGCGTGTTGATCTTGTCCCCTGCAACTTTGCTAAATTCATTTATTATGGTTTGGGTGTTTTTGTATGTGGATTTATCAGGATTTCCTCTCTATAAGAAACATGCCATCTGCCAGCAGAGTCTCGCTTCCGTCCCCATGTGGGTGCCTTCCATAGCAAGGCCCGCCAATGCGGAGTCCAGTAGCAGTGGGGAGAGCAGGCGTCCTTGTCTTGTTCTCCGTCTGAGGGGGAAGCAGCCAGTCTTTCACTTGAGGCTGATGTGAGCTGTGGGCTTGTCAGAGATGGACTTTGTTATATGTTGAGGCATTTTCCTTCTTTCCTGGTTTGGTGAGTAGGTTTTTTTTGGTTTTTTTTTACGGATTTTATTTTTTTCCTTTTTCTCCCCAAAGCCCACCAGTACATAATTGTATATTCTTAGTTGTGGGTCCTTCTAGTTGTGGCACGTGGGACGCCGCCTCAGTGTGGCTCAGAGCGATGCCATGTCCGTGCCCAGGATTCGAACCGACGAAACACTGGGCCGCCTGCAGCGGAGCGGGCGAACTTAACCACTCGGCCACGGGGCCGGCCGCTGGTGAGTAGTTTTATCATGAAAGGGTGTTGAATTGTGTTGGATGCTTTTTTTCTGGGTTAAGGAGGCAAAAGGATTTTGTGGGGCTGGATGTGACAGTTGGGGGTGGCCCACATCTTCGTACCTGCATGGGGTGCTCTGTTGACTTAGCCCAACATTCCTGTTTACACCCCAACCTCCTTCAGGAATCAGTTGCAGGGCTGTAGTTGGAGCAAGCAGAGCACCCACTTGACCAGCACAGCCTTTTGCGCTGTGCATCCCTGGGGCTGGTGTGCAGGGAGTTGCTACTGGGAACTTCCAGGGGCTCGGCTCAGGCTCACATGGGTTCACCAAGTAAGGCAGAACCATCTGTTCTGAGGGGGTGCTGTCGTTATCCCACCCCTGCCCCAGGGCTTCATTCTGCCTCCACCCCCTGCTGCTGTGTAGCCTTGGGCAGCTCTGCATCTGTGGCACCCACCCATCTGAGGCTGACATTCTGTGGGACTTCTGGGAGCTGATCTTACACAGTTGATCCTCAGTATTTGTGGATTCTTTATATTTGCAAGTTTCGCCTGCTCACTGAAATTTATTTGTAACTCCCAAATCAGTACTCTGCGTTTTCCCAGTCATTTGTGGGCATGTGCAGAGCAACAAAACGTTTGAGTTGGACCTGCTGCTTCCCAGCTGAGGTGGGACACAGGGATGTTCCTCCTCCTAGTTTCAGCTCTTGTACTGTGAACACGCATCCTTTTCTCAGTCTGTCACTGCTACTTTTTCATGTTTTGTGCTGTTTGTTGGTGATTTTGCCATTTAAAATGACCCCCAAGCATAGTACTGCAAAGCCTTAGTGCTCAGGCACAGGAGGCTGTGAAGTGTCATCTGGGAAGACTTGACTGTTAGCTGAGCTTCCTGCAGGCATGAGTTCAGTGTTAATGAAGCACTAGTCTAGAGGAAATAAGTTGTTTTTAACCAGAAACACACATAAACCAAGGTGTGTCTTGATCGGTTAGGGAACCCCACCCTGTCTTTCCCGTGGGACAGAGGCTCGGCCCTCCTAAGCTGGTCTCCTGTCTTGCGTTGCCCAGCTCTGGGCACTGAGTCACTCATGTCTGTGTCAGGCATTTCTTAGGAGCAGGTGGTGCTGGGCCGTAGCAGGAAATGTGTCCATGTGTTGTTCCCAGATGGGAGCAGAGTCCCTGCCCTCGTGGAGAGCGTATCACAGGACACAGATAGGAAACTGAACAGGACAGTCAGTTGGCTAGGAGAAGTGCAGGGCCAGGGGCCAGTGATGTGGGAGATGTGGCAAGCGAGTGGCATCAGAGACCAGTGAGCATCTGAGCACAAGATGACCATTGCAGGGATGTTCACAGTCGTGAGGAGGCTGCTGTGGGACGCAGGGGCCTGTGAGCCATGGTGGAGGATGCACTGGGAGAGGGCAGGGAGTAACATGCTTCAGGCAGAGGAAGGACCCTGCCTGTGCATGTAGACCACGCTGGTGCATGGGTGGGGGGTGAGAGGAGTCAGGACAGCGCTGGCATACCCTTGGAAGGTGCCTCTGCAGTTGCATCTGCCTGCTGACGCGCTGTGTGTCTGAGGGCTGAGCATCCTGATGGAGAAGACTGTGCCCTCTTCTGCTTCCCCAGGGGCCTGCTTGGCCTTCCCAGGGGGCTTTGTGTGGTTTCTTAGAGGGCTGCATGGAGCAGCGTGCACACGTCACCACAACCGCCCTCTCACTTTTGGGAAAGGAAGTCTGTTGCCCCAGGCATGCACCCAGCTTATGCTCAGGACAGCGCTGCCCTGAGCTGCAGGTACTGCTGCCTCCAGTGTGGGGAGGGCATGGGCCGCTTCTGTTTAAAAGGTACACGGAAGAAAGTCCGGCATTTTGGGTGACCCTTCTATGGCCCTCGGCCCCCAGTGCTCACGGGGAATGGAGAGGTGGAAGGAGTCCAGCTGCAAGGTGGCTCTCGGCTCTGGCTTCTTGGTCACAGATCTGGCTGCTTTCCGCTTCCAAGACTCATGCACACGTCTGGTTCACTAGCATGCTTATGGTTATGTGACCTTTTTAAACTGCTTTCTGTCATTTGATAGCATTTGGAATTTTGGGCCAACACTGTGCTTAGCCAGTGTCCCATCTGTTCCATGTGGCCTGGAGCGTCCTCTCAGCTGCATTTGCCACCTCTTCATGCTGAAACCTGTCCTGCTCCGCATCTTCCTTCCTGCCCTGGTTGTTTCATTTTCTTTCTGTCTCCTTCCTTAAGAGTTTGCACGTCACCGTTAGCGGGAGACAGTGCTCAGCATGGCTGAGGAACCAAAGTGATGCTCTATTTGCTGGAGCGTAGCCTTGTCCCCAGATCCTTCCTCCTGGACAGGCAGGTACTACTCTCTGCTGCCCTGTCCCCACCATGCTGTCCCATTCTTCCATTCAGACCGGTTTTCAGGCTTTGATCCTTTGCCCCCGGCCGACTGTTAACCTTCACATTCTGCTCTGACTCTACAACAGCTTCACAGCCTGAAGTAACATTGATGTAAGCCAGAATTTTGTGAGGCGTCTCCTCCAACTAGGCCATGGTTCTCTGTGTATCTCCGCCATGTGCCACAGGGCTGAGAGAGTATAATCAGAAGTGTGGTGTGTCTGTCCGGCTGGAAGAACGCAGGCTCCATGTCAGCACTGCCCCAGCACCCACACAGGCCCTTATTCATAAGGGGGACACAGCACTTACTCTTCAGTGAATGAATGAAGGAACAGATGAGTGAACACACAGTGGAGATGGAATCATCAGCCCCATGTTAACCAGGGTCCAGCCACGGGTCCCCTTGTTCCTTGAAGGCATGGCTGTGCGCAGAGCCACATTAGGTCAGGGGACCTGTCCTTTCAAGGCTGGAGGCTTAACAGCTCTCCGGGGTATCTGGCATCAGCGCTTGGGCTGGTCTTATGTTTGGGAGGACCTTGGCCTCCAAAGCCCCCTTCAGGCCTGGCTGCCCAAAAGGATGTTCTCTCTGACCCCTTGTGTCTCGCATGAGGGGCCTCAGTGAGTATGAAGCCAGTGTCAGGACAGGCCTGGTAGATGAAGCAGATGAAGTCAAGGCCACTCCTTTGTGGTCACCCAGGTGGCCAGGATCTGAAAGGTCTCTCCTGTCCATAGCTAGTCCAGTGAGAATCAAGTTGGACAGGTGTTGTCTCATGACTGTGCAACATGGCAGCGATGCCTGAGGTCCCTATGAGTGTGGGAAAGAGCAGATGGAAAGTGGTCCAAAGAGTCCCACAACTTGATGTTTTTCAGAGTCATGGCACAGGAAAGGTTGGTCTAAGTTGCAGAATTCCTTCCTGGGCTGGTGGCTCATCCTGGTGGCCCCACGCCATTGCATTAGCCGAGCAGGGTGTGCAGCGGCCACTGCATATCCTCACAGGCGGGGCACTGGGAAGGAGCTCTTCAGGGGGTGACACCCTCTCCCCATCCCAGCTCCGTGCTCCTCTGCACCTTCCTGGAGGCACTGAGTCACCAGTCACTAAGGGGTAGCCCTGATTTTCTTCAGGGTGGGTTGAAAGGTCAGTCGTGTTGTGCAGCCCTGGGGTTGTGTTGCCAGCTTGTCTTCTAGAGCTTGACTCCTTTTTCATGCCCTCTCTCCCTACTTACTAGGGCAGCCATGGTGGCTCCATCCTTCTGTCTTGCCTCTTCATCAGCTCTGCTTCCCCGGCCGTGTTTCCCATATTTGGTTTGGGGAAGGCTTGACGATGAAATCAGGACTTGGGTGCCCCGTCTCAGGGCACTGATAGGACTGGCAGTTCTCCTCCTTCCCAAGGGACGTCCTTGCTGGGTCTCATAGCCACTGGGAACCACGCACCCAAGAGGCCAGCAGCCCCTCCTGCCAGGTTCTAGGTAGAGACAGAGAACAGAAGGACCTGCCTGGAGAGTGAGGCCTGGAGCAGGAGAGAGCATAATCCCTTTGTCACTTTCTTAGCTTTTTCTTCATGTCTACCCACTTTGTTCTTTAATTTATTTCCAGTGGACAAATGCTCTCACTTCTCTTGGGTAAATATCTAAGAGTAGAATGGCTGAGTCATATGGTAGATATAGAATTTTTTAAGAAACTGCAAAATCATTTTTCAGTGGTTATACCGTTTTCCATTCTCACCAGCCATGGACGAAAGCTCCAGTGGTGCCATATCCTCCCCAGCATTTGGTGTGGCCAGTCTTTGTTTAGCTCTTCTAGTTTTTTTTTATTGGCTTCAATTTGCATTTTCTTAATGATTCCTGATGTTGAGCATCCTACTGTGTGCTTATTTTACGTCTGAATGTCTTTGCTGAAATGTCTGTTCAGATCTTTTGCCCATTTTAAAAATTGAGTTGTTGAGCCAGCCCTGATGGCCTTAGTGGTTGAAGTTTGGTACTCACCACTTCGGCAGCCCAGGTGCTCTTCCTGGTGGAGGAGCCACACCACCTGTCTCGGTAGCTGTGCTGTGGTGGCGGCTCACAGAGAAGTAGTAGGACAGCTTACAACTAGCACATGCAGTCATGTACTGGGGCTTTGGGGAAGAAAAAAAAAGAGTTGTTTCCTTTTGACTGAGTTATGAGTTCTTTCATATTCTAGATACAAGTCTTCTGTCAGATGTATAGTTTGCAAATATTTTCTCCCAGTCTGTGGATGGCTTTTTGTTTTCATTAATAATGCCTTTTGAAGAGCAAAATATTTACATTTTTATTAAGTGTAGTTTGTCAATTTTTTCTATAGAGTTTCTGCCCCTTTTCCTCCCCATAGTTTACGTAAAAGATCTTTCTCAAACCCAAGGTCGCTAAGATTTTATCCTTTGTTTTAGGAATTTTACAGTTTTAGCTCTTAGATTTAGGTCTGTGACCCATTTTGAGTGAAATTTTGTATAAAGTAAGTAAGGACCAAGGTTCTTTTTTCTTTAATTGGTGTTCAGTTGTTCCAGCCCCAGTTGTGGAAAAGACTCTCCTCTCTCCACTGAATTCCCCTGACACTTGAGTCCAAAGTCACTTGATCATAGACAGACGGTCTGTTCCCAGTGCTTCTTTCTCTTCCCTGAATCTGTGTGCCATCCGTGACAGCGCCTCACGTCCTTGTTGCTGTGCCTTTATAAAAAGTCTTGAGGTCAGGCTGTGTCCGTCCTGCATTCGGTTCTTTTCTATAAACTGTTGTGGCCATTCTAGGTCCTTTGCATTGCCATGCGATTTTTCATTCAGCTTTAGTGAGGTGTAATTGAGCCACGTGAATTTTAGGTCCCTGCACAAAAGCATGCTGGGACTCTGGGCTGGCGTTGAATCTGGAGATGAGGATGGAGGCACTGGCCTCGTAGCAGGATTGGAGCTCAGAGGGTGTCTCGTGACTTCACGTTTCTCTCATTTTGCATACCCTGCGTCATCTCTTTACTTAGCTTCAAGTTCCATTTCTTGGGAGGAAATTCTGCAGTTCCCTTGTGGCAGCCAAAGCAGTGTATTAAAATGAAAATACCTAGAGTTGTAAAGCTTGGTGTAAACTCATGCTGAAAACTCTTAGGCAGCACACAAAGCAAACCTATTTATGACTTCCACCAGCAACAGCATTAACATCTAATTTAGTAAGATCAGTGTGGCGGGACAGCGTCTGTGTCAGACCAAGGGACTCAGGCATGTTCAGGAGACAAGGGTTGCTGTTCCAGGCTTCTTTTGTGCACGTACATCTTTCTCTGTGGGTAAGACTCCCATCAGGCCATCTCTTGCCTTGGTCCTAAACCTCCCTCAGGGCACGAGGGAATGGGATGGGAGCGCACAGTCTCCCTGGATAGGATGCAGCTTCTCCAGGTCATGTGGGCGGCTCATGTAGCATGCTGTGCCTCCTAGGACCCCTCTCCTTGAGCCTGTGTGGAGTGGCTCCAGGCCTCCTCTCCAGCCTACTCCTGCCTTCTCACTTTGAGGAAGTGGCACTATCTTGATGTAGTCTGACCCTTCTTTTGTTCATCTCCTGGAATTTGCCTGGTTGTGCAGAGCATGGGACAGGTGAAGGTGGGAGTGGTAGAGGCCCTTGTGCCCAGCTGGTAAAGTCCCACGTAAGCCCACGAGGAGGGAGGGTCCCTCCATGATGAAGACCTGAGAGAGGAAGGGTTTGGCAGGGGAGATGGGGCCAAAGAGAAGCCAGGAAGCCAGCCCAGGGGCTCGTGGGCACATATCTGCTTGTAAACTCCATAGAGAGAAACAGGCGCAGACAAGCTCTTGTTGCAGTTCGTGGTTAGCCCGAGCCGTGTGCCCTGCTCCCCTCCTCTTGTGTGAGGTGATCCGAGAGCATCAGCATGGAAGTCAGGGGTGAGGAGCCACTGCGTGGGGGAGAACGCTGGTGGCAGCCCCTTTGCCTCATCAGTAAAGCCGTCGGCTGTCTATGCCCCCTTTCCCTGACCCTGACCCTGACCCCAGTTTCCACTGGGGTTCTGTCAAGATAGCACAACATTTGAACTAAGAAAAAAGATGCCAACTGTTAATCAAAACACCCAGTGATCACACAGTTAACTTGCTGCAAGGTGTCTTGTCTCCAGGGGCCCAATCCAGGCCCTGGTGCCCTTGGCCACTGTAGGCCATGCAGGGTCACACAGAGAAGCTGGCCCTCTGGGCAGAGCGTGGAGCCAGTGGGGGCCTGACAGGGGACGAGGGTTCACCCTGGAGTCTGGGGTCTGACTCACTGTCTCTCTGCAGCAGCGGCAAGTCCCCTGCACATGCTGGCGACACACGCGTCGGCGTCGGCCTCTCTGCCCACAAAGCGCCAGAATGGTGACCAGTCAGAGCAGCCGGAGCTGAAGCGAGTCAAGACTGAGGATGGCGAAAGCATTGTCATTGCCCTGAGTGTGGACACACCGCCGGCAGCCGTGAGGGAGAAGGGCATCCAGAACTAGTGACCAGGAGAGCTTGTCTTACCTTAATATCAACTCTGTGGTGCCAAAAGGAGACACTGCCTCTCACCGAGGCTCAGAGCGCATTCTCGGTGGGCAGAGGGCCCTGCGGTTGGACTTCACCTCAGCACTGAAAACACAAAACCCAGGCGGCCTTAAAACTCCTTAATTTAAAGACAGAAATCAGACCCAAACAGAACACATGCAACAAAACCTGGTTCTGGCAGTGTCTCCCCACCTGCGCTCAGCTTTTAACTCCGAGTAAAGACTCACGGTCCTTGAGTGAGGACGGCACCTGGTGCGAAGCGGATCTGCCGGGACGGGGCCCCCACGAGGGGATGGGGCAGGAGCCCCCGCCGCCCTCAGAGGACCCGAGGGGCTGGCACTGGTAGATGAGACAGTATTTTGTTGTTCACATGTGGAATTAGAATATTTTGAGGTGTACTTTCTTTCTTTACAAAATAATGGGGTCTTTGACATTTCAGATCACTCCATTTCTACTCTGGAAATTTTGGAATCACACAGGACCGTTGGTGTGATTTCATTTGGGGAAAAGAAACAACGTAGTTTTGTTTGTTTTTGTTGTTTGTTTTCAGCCTATGGAATGATTTACTTTTGTCTGTCCTGTTAAAGTTCAGATGGAGCTACTTGGTGACATGCGCATTGTCCCTGTTAGAGCAGGTGCCAGATGAATTTAATCCACCTCCATTTCAGTGTGACGGACGGTGACAGACAGATACCCGCGGGCTGCACAGAAGCACGATGGAAAGGTCTCCGGACTCCTGCTGGCCTCGCGGCTTGTGGAGCTGCACTTAACTGGTTCTCTTTCTTGCTCCTTTTTGTTGTTTGTTCTTTGTGTTGACTCTAAGTAAAGCAAGTCTCCCGACAGAACTACGACTCTTTCGTCTGGAAAAAGATTCAGTCTTTTATCACACACCCTTTCAAACCAATGTCACAGGTCTCTGGGGCACGTCTGTTGTTTTAGGTGCCCTCACCAGCTCTCGGCATCGCCCGACCAGCTGTCTACACTGCGTTTGCCCCACTGATGGTGAGAGCAGCTGCTGGGGTGGAGCAGAAGCTGCGTGTTAACACAAGGGGCTCGGAAGCAAGTGCCCTCTGTTAAGCATTGGAACCATCCAGGTCGTTTTCCGATTTGTAATAGGAAATTCCCTTCACCCTTTCAGAACTGAATCCCATACTAAGGCTGACTTCTCGCCTACAAAACATAAAAGCGAGAGGAAAGGAAACAAAGGTGAGACAAGGAGAAGCGGGAGGCCCACAGGCCTTAGCCCACGCTCCTCCAGAAGAATACCACTCACCTTCCAGAGTGTTCCAGGGGTCAGGGCTGAGCAGCCGTGCAAACAGAAAGAGGGCTTTGGCCTTATTGTGAATTTTTAAATGTCATCATCATAACGTTATTTATTTAAATGTAGTTATTTTGGTATTTAATTTTTTTTAAGAGAGGGAAAAAAACCTGTATTTTCCTGGTGGAATGAAACAGCTCAGAATGGTATATTTAGGCAATTTTAAAACATTTATTATTTACCTAAAGACCAAATATGATAAATCTGTTCTAAGTATTGTGTGTCAATCCACAGTATGGAGCTGTCACAATGTTATTGCAGATAATGCATATTAAAAATTATGAAATTACTGCACACTAGCTGGATTTATAACTCAGCCATTTAAAAAATAAAAATGAAACCATCATGTGAATGAGACCATTTGTGTGACAGTAGCAAAATCTAGGTCGCAGACTGAAGCACGGATGGATCAGAGCACTTCAGGGCAGCAATCTCCATCTTCCAGGCACTTTACGGATACCTTGGAATGTATATTTTTATTTGTCTTTTTACTCAAAAGGTTTGCAGTTTGCAAATAATTCAGATTGTGCTGTGTCCTGTGTGGGGGGTCAGGTCACTCCGCTGAGTGGTGCGGACCTGTTGGTCATGACTGCCGCGAGCCCCTGCCCATGAGCTCTAGGTAGGTGAATGGACCAGACAACCCCAGTGGGAACGCGCTGTGCATCCTCCTGGAGACATGTCCACACAGCAGGGAACCTTGACCATCCAGAGACTCGAGGAGATGCTCCCACGTAAGCCCAGTCCATCGGTTCATTACTTCTGAGCCTGAAACTTAGACTTTATGGGTCTGGAGGGATTTCTGCTGGGATGATAGAGAAGAAAAATACCCAGTTCTCAAATTTTAAAGAGGAGGAAAGAATAGTTTTTTGCTGTCAGCAGCTGGAGTGTGCCTTTTTCACAGGTGAGGGTGTCTCTTTCCTTTTCCCTTCTCACTGCCTTATTCAGTTGGCGCATTCATTGGCACATAGAAATTTAAGAATATCAAGGAGATGGCAGGAAAAAACCATGGATTAGCAAGCTATCACTTTTTTAAGTTTTTTCAATTCAGCTGTGAATTCCCAAAGGCGCTCCACACACCAGGAGTCACTGAGCTCGTGTCCCTGCCTCCTGCCTGATGCCTGGTGCTACGTCAGCAGGCGTGTTGCCCTGGACCCCCTCCCAGCAGTCCACTGGCAGCTCCCAAGTGTCTTCTTCCAAGGAGTCTCTGCTTTGACCTTCGCCAAACTTCTGAGCACCCCGAGGGACTAGAAACTTCATTTCAGCAGCTTTGCCCTGAAGCAAACAAAAATACAAAAGGTAAACTCACATACGACCCACGTGACATGGTGCATTCCAAGGTGTCTGTGCATGGTTTGGGGATGACCCTCCTCTCGCATCAGTAGCTCCTTCGATACGCCCCTCGCTAGAACAACAGAGCAGACGGCAGTCACAGAAGGGGTGGGGCGGGGCCAGGACTTGGGATTTCTATGCTATGTGACACAAGGTGATAAGTGACAATCTTCAAGTCCTAACCTCCACTATTCTAGAAAGTATAGTGGTGATTTGTGTGCAACAATTTGAAATTTTAAAAGTACCAAGACCTGAAATTCAATAAAATATTTTTATTAATTTTAATTGAATACAGAGTATCATTGTCATTTTGATAAATGTAAGCAGGCATTTCTTTTTTGCTCTTTTATCGTGTGCTCTTTTCTGAGCACGCCAAAGGCCTGGAGCACAGAGTGGATGTACGAAGAGGCTGCCGTCATGACAGCAGAGTAGGTTCCACCACTGGAAAGGATGGGGTTGCAGGCGGTGGTAACAAAGTCTTGCTGATTTTTATCTCTGACACTGGAGTTTCAATACTTACTTTGAGGTTGTGGTTGTCACTACCATTTCTTCTGCAGACTTGCCCCTCAACCTAAGAATCAAGATCATTGCAGACAACTTGAGACACATCCTCCTGTGAGACGGAAATCTTGTCTGAAGAGGCACGTGGCTGCTCAAGTTCCCACCCTGCAGCGCTGCTCGTCCAGCCGCGAAAGTCTGGTCTGGACTGCTGAAGTCCTGAGGCTGCTAAAGCATTTAGTGCTCCCCCGGGGAGTAAAGGGAAGGAGGAGGACTGAAAACAATGGCCAAGGCCCTTTGGGGAGCTCAATGAAGCTACGATTTAGTGTTCACAGACAAAGGGCTCCCATGGAGTGTTTTGTTCCCTGCCCTGACGCCTCACTTAAAACAGTTCTCATTGGCGTAAAAGAACTGCTCATCGCGCACTGAGACCATTTCATGCCTGTGTTTCCAGATCTGTTGTCCATGTTGTATGAATAGATGCTTTAAGATGTGTTAGGTCTTAACTCCCCCGTTCTGTCTCAGGAAGAGCTACTCAGGTAATTCATTCTGTTCACCTTGTTGAATTTAAACCGAGTCCGAGAGTTGACAGCTAACCTAGAGAATAACCTACCTTTATCCAAAAAGAGAGATGTTGAGGGAAGGAGGCCTTCAGATCCAGGAGACAATTCAGCAGCTCTGGAAAGAGGTTTTTATACAGCAAAAGCCTTGTTAACTATTGTAGGGAGGCCCACATTTAGGGCCACATTTCCTCTGTAACAAGCACATGGGGGCATATTGTGAACCTATGTGGTCATGCTGTAGTAAGTTCAGGCCTAAACGGAGGGAGGTGAGGGAACTCATGGTGTATACTGACTTAGATTGCAGCCCTGCACACGCTGTAGATGTTGTCGAATACTGCGCTGGATCGACACACCTGTTGCTCCCCCTCTGTGTGTACGTCTACAGCAATACAAAATTAGATTTGAACATGGGTCTCAGGTGACTTCTGATGAGATGACTAAACCTGTGGGCATAAATCTCCTGATCTTAGAAGTGTCCTTCAGAGGTCCCAGTGGCGTGTCTCAGTGGTTACAGCTAACAACCATCAACAGAATGAATAAAGCAGCCATCTCAGTCCTCTGAAAGACAGACAGCAGGCAGATTGGGGCAGGGGAATAAAAACTGGAAGAACAAATGGTGATGTTCTCCTGGGGCTTTTTTCCTTTTTGTATCTCCTGGCATAGACTCTAGGACAACCTCAGTATCAGAACCGTGCATTAGGAAGACCATCAGGAGAGCCAAGAGAAGAGAGCCTCTCCCCTCTCACCGTGGCCAGAGCACTGGGAAGGGGCCGTGTGAGACCGAGACAGTGGGGGAAGTCGTGAAGCTGCACACCTGTGCGCAGCAGCCCTGGGGAAACTGAGGCCTTGGAGCAAGCCCTTTACTCTGAGAAGAGGAATTGGGACATGGGGCATCTTCAGTCCAAAGAGGGGGAGGGGGGCTGGGGAGGATCCCTGTCACTTCTTCTGTTTTTCTCTCACCGCTTTGGCCCCAAGCTAGACCTGGTCACAGGGAGTGTGCAACACTTCAGGGAGGCAAGAACCTGAGCTTTGCAGCCAAAGGACCAGGAAAAGTGCCTGGGAAACAGAAAGTGTGAGAGAAATCATGGCAAAGAGGAAGTTAGGGGAAGAGCCCCTAGAGCCATAGATGGCATCCTGGGTTCACCCTGAGCTGCAGTACGTGCCTGGAACTGATCTGAGGAAGCAGAGACCTTACTAACTGAACTACCATATAGATTGGGCCCAGGAGTACACACAGGTGTAGACCCAACCAGCACTGCACAGGCTGGGAGAGTCACGGACATGAGAGCCACAGCCAGAGGGCAGGTCTGCACTGCAGTCTGAACCCAGCCAGATTATTTCTTTGCTAAAACAAATTCTATAGGGGATTTTTTTTTTTTAAGATTTGATTCTTCTTTTTTCTCCTAAAGCCTTTCAGTACATAGTTGTGTATTTTTAGTTGTGGGTCCTTCTAGTTGTGGGATGTGGGGTGCCGCCTCAGCATGGCCTGACAAGCGGTGCCGTGTCCGCACCCAGGACTTGAATCAGCAAAACCCCGGGCCGCCAAAGCAGAGCATACGCGCAAACTTAACCACTTGGCCACAGGGCCAGCCCCCTATAGGGGATTTTAATAGGCCTCAGTGTCATAATATGCAAAATGTCCAGAATACAATACAGAATTACTCTCAACAAAGGGCCAGGGAAATCTCTAAAGAGAAAAGAAAATTAACATGCCAACTTTAATATGTTAGCATAATCAGAAAAACATTAGAGCTTTTTATAGCTCTAATTATTACAGCTGTACTCCATGAAGGGCAGATGCTCTTGAACTACAAGTTACAGAATTTAAAAATAACTGAAATGAGAGCTGGCCCCACAGCTGAGTGGTTAAGTTTGTGCACTCCACTTCAGCGGCCTGGGGTTCGTGGGTTCAGATCTTGGACATGGACCTACACACCGCTCATCAGGCCACGCTGTGGTGGTGTCCCACATAGAAGAACTAGAATGACCTATAACTAGGATATACAGCTGTGTACTGGGGCTCTGGGGAGGAAAAAAATGAGAAATTTAGTGGATGGACAGAAAAATGTTTGGAAACAGAAACAAACTAAGCCTCAGGGACTAGTGGGACAGTATAAAAACCTCTAACGAATGTGTTAATGGATTCCCAGCAAAAGAAGAAAGACGTTGTAAAAAACCCTTTTTTTAAGAAATAACGGTTGAGGGGCCGGCCCCGTGGCCGAGTGGTTAAGTTTGCACGCTCTGCTTCGATGGCCCAGGGTTTTGCCTGTTTGGATCCTGGGCATGGACATGGCACTGCTCATCAAGCCATGCTGAGGTGGCGTCCCACATGCCACAACTGGAAGGACCCACAACTAAAAATACACAACTATGTACCAGGGGGCTTTGGGGAGAAAGGGAAAAAAAAAAAAAAAAAGAATGGTTGAAAATGTCCCAAATCTGGCAATAGATATAAATTTAAAGACTGATAAAGTTCAATAAACCCCAAATAGGACAACCTCAAAGAAAACCTTATCAAGACACACCATTGACTGCTGAAACTAAAGATTTTTTATCTTGAAAGCAGCCAAAGAAAAGTGACTCATATATAAAGTAACAATTTGAATAACTACCAATTTATCATCAGAAACCACAGAGCCCATTTGACTGGAAAGTTCTAAAGGCTGAAAGTAACTCAGTCTAGAATCCTATACCCATTAAAACTATCAGAAATGCAGATGAAATAAAAGTATTCTTAGGTGAAGGGAAACAGAATTCTTAACCAGTGGAGCTGCTCAGAAAGAAATGCGAAAGGAGGTTCTCCAGGTGGAAGGTGGATAATAGCCGAGAGGATCTCAGAACTGCAGGCATGAAGAAAGAGATCAGCAGAAATGGTAAATATCTGGGCAAATAGAATAAACTAATTCTTCCTCAAGTTCTTTAAAATGTGCCTGACTTTTAAATGTAAAAATTATAACGTTGTCTTCAGGGCTTTCAGTGTTTGTAAATGTAGTATATGTTGACCAAATTACAGTATGAGGGAGGGAGGCAAAGGTGTGTACGGTCTCTACATTTCACTTGAAGTGGTAAAACTAATTCTGAAGTAGCCTGGAAAGTGAGCTTTGTGTATTGTAACCACTAGTAGTAATTATTGTCATCACTAATAATAATACCTAACAAAGATAAAGAAAAAGCCAATAGAAAAAAATTAAAATGGAATGCTAAAACATTTTCAAATAATACAAAAGAGGGCAGGGAACAGAAAAACCAAAGAGGGACAAAGGAAACAAGCAAAAAATAATATGGTAGAATCATATCAATAATTACATTAGATGTAAATTGTCTAAACACACCAAGTAAAAGAGATTGTCAGATTAGATTTAAAAATTTTGACCCAATTTACTTTCAGTGGTATGCCTGGGTTAGAAGTAAAAGGATTCGAACACATCCAAAGAAAGTGGGAGCGGCTGTATCAACGTCAAATAAAGTGGACTGCAGAGTAAGCAACATTACCAAACCTAAAGGAGAAAATTGCACAATGATGCAGCCTCAACCCACCAAGAACAGGACAGTCCTAACAACAGAGTCCCAAAATAAATGAAGCAGGACTTTAGTTTCAGGTTCCACATTAAGGAGCTTGGAAGTCACCACTCTGTCCTAACCAGTGAACAGCTGAACAGCCTGAAAAGTCAACTCCTCTTTGGATCTGTAGGAGTGGTAAGGACACTGCGTGAACGGCTGCCCCAGGATGGGAGAGTCAGACAGGCGGAGGCAGGAGTGGAGACCATCACAGGACCAGTGCCGGGCCAGGAAAGCCTGAGCAGTGATTGAGGAACTGCTGGGGGCCAATTCAGTTAAACACTCCAGGGGGACCCAGTTCTAGGGGTTCCCCACAGTTTTGTGAGTTTTCCTCACAGGAGCTCAACCTGGTTCTCACAGGAAATACTGGAGAAAAAGCAGAGGATGGGAAGGAACCATCTTGAAATAGGCCAGAGTCCTGCGTTCTGAACGAGGTCGGCCCTCTGGGAAAACTGGGTCACCAGAGCCCAACTGACCGGGGAAGGGAAACAGCCCGCCTAACCATCTTCTCCCACCTGACGGGCGAGGACAAAACTGAGACCCGTGGGAAGCTCACAGTCCAGAGGCACAGGCTCACTAAAAGAGACTGATCATCAACGTACAGTGCTTCCCCTCCCCACACCTTGCCACCACATCACTAGAGTCCTGTTTACTGCAGTTCTTTCACCCACTACATCATGTCCGGTTGTCAAGAAAAATTACAAGGCATAACTAAAAGGAAAAAAACAATTTGAAGAGAGAGCAAGCATCAGAACTAGAAATGGCAGGGAGGTTGGAGTTACCAGATTGGGAATTTAAAACAACTATGATTAATATGCTAAGGGCTCTAATGGATAAAGTAGACAGCATGCAACAACAGATGGGCAGTGGAAACAGAGAGTTGGAAATCCTAAGACCGACCCAAAGACATGGTAATGATTAAAAAAAAAAACCCACTGTAATAGAAATGAAGAATGTCTTTGATGGACTTATTAATAGTGGACACAGCTGAGTAAAGAATCTCGGTGCTTCTGGATGTATCCATAGAAACCTCCAGAAGTGGAAAGAGAACAAAAGTGAAAAAAACAGCAGAATATGCAAGGCCTGTGGGACTACACAGGTGTAATATGCATGTAATGGGAAGACCAGAAGGAAAAGAAAGAAAGGAACAGAAGAAATATTTGAAACAATAATGACTGAGAATTTCTCCAAATTAATGTCAGAAACCAAGCCACAGATCCAGGAAGCTCAGAGAACACCAAGCAGAATAAATGCCAAAAAAACCACTATACCTAGGCATATAATTTTCAAACAAAAATCAAGGACAAGAAATAGAAAACAGTAACAAATGTAGATATTAATCCAACTATATTAGTAGTCACTTTGAACCTCATTGGTTTAAATGTATCAATTAAAAAACAGATTATCAGAATAGATAAAACAAGCCCCAACTACATGTTGTCTACAAGAAACCCACTTTAAATATAAAGACATTTATAAATTAAAAGTAAACGGATGGTGAAAAAGATCATGCTAACACAATCAAAGGAAAGCAGAGCAGACTTCCAAGCACAGGTCATCTGGATAAAGAAGGGCATTGCATAATGATACAGAGATCAGTTCTCTAAGAAGACGTAACAGAATAAATGAAGCAAAACCAATAGAACTAAAGGAAGAAACAGATCAATCCACATTATATTTAGATATTGTTCTCTAGGTAAAAACACGTAGAAAGTCAGCAAGGATACAAAGTCACTGAGCAACACTATCAACCAACTTGACCAATTCAGTTGTCATTAACAGAGCACTCTATCCAACAGCAGAATACACATTCATGTCAAGTGCACATGGAGCATTCACCAGTGTAGACCAAATCCTAGGTCATAAAACAAACCTTACAAGCTTGAAAGAATTAAAATCATACATAGTATGTTCTCTGATAATTAGGGAATTAAATTAGAAATTAATAACATTTTTTAAATTCTTAAATGTTTGGAAATTATACATATTTTGAAATAACCCATCGTGCAGAAAGTTTCAAGGGGAATTAGAAAATAATTATAACAGAATGAAAATGAAAATACATCAAATTTGTGAAATACAGCTGAAATAGTATTTATAGGGAATTTTATAGCACTAGATGCTTCTATTAGAAGACCTAAAATCAATCATCTAAGTTTCTGCCTTAAACTAGAAGAATAAACTAAACTCATAGCAAATTGTCAATAAAATAGGAAAAAGAAATACAATTGAGGGGAAAAATTAAAGCTGATTCTTTGGGGAAAAAAATCAACAAATTAGCCAGAATGACCAAGGAAAGAGAAAGGACACAAGTGACCACTATCAGGAATGAAAGCCAGGATGTCATGACAAGTTCTGTTGTTCTGTTCGCCTTTTCACTCCGTTAGGGAGGGATTCCAGCCCTATATGTATGGGGAAGGCTACACACAACACTGACACTGGACTGATGAGATGGACAGTGGTTTATTAGTCACATACACACGTGGCCTGAGGGAGGAGGACACTTCAGGCCAAACAGGGCCACATGGGGCTGCACTTGGGAACAGAGTGACCCCTGGGGGCTGTAGGGAGCAGGCTTTGTAGTATCAAGAGTTGGGGGCCCCTTGTTCCCACGGGAGAATGTGATTGGCTTGTTTGAATAATTCCATGGGCTGGCAAGGAACTGCACCATCTTCTCAGGGATGAGCAGGACCTGCACCTGCTCTGTTTGATAAGGAGGGCTGTTTGGCTGGGGGACTTTGTCATGGGAGTAGAATGGTCGGGGGTGGTGGTGCTTGAAGTTAGGCCATTCCAGGCCTTCCCAACTGAACCAAATGTCAAGGCAGCACATAATATTGAACCTTAATTTCAGGCCTTTTACCACACCCATACCCATTAAAAGGATAATAAAGGAATCCTATGAAAAACTCTATGCTCATAAATTTGACAACTTAGATTAAATAGGCTAATTGCTTGAAATACACAAACTACCAAAATTTACTAAAGAAGAAACAGATAACCCGAATAGGCTTGTTTATTAAAAGAAATTGAATTTGTAATTCAAAACCGTGCAACATAGAAAACTTAGGGAGTGATGTCATGGAAGATGGCAGAGTAGGAAGCTCCAGGAATGGGTCCCCCCCACCAAATCAACTAGTGAGCTTGCAAGAACTGTCTTAATAAACCATTTTGGAACTGTGGAATCTACTCAAACATTTGCAACATCCAGGGAAGTGCTTGATAAAGAAAGGCTGGTAAATGTCAGTGAATTTTGGCATTTCATGTAGCAGCTACCATCTGCCATCATTCAGTCCTGTGTCAGGCAGCCAAGGTGGACAAGAGGGACTTTTTCCTCCAAAAGTTCAATCACTACAGTTGAAGCAGCTTCCCTGGCAGCGTGAGTCGAGGAGATGTAAAAAGGCAGAATTGACTGGATCCAGGAATTTAAGGAAATCTCTGACAAAACATTAACTGAACACAAACTAAAGGAACAGATTTCAGTGACCACACATAACAAGAAATAGAGTCTCTGCAAAAAACAGTTAGGAAAAGTGGCTAAAGAAAAGAACAACTACAGCCTTCATCAAGCAAAAACAGCAGTCCTTGGGAAGAGGGGAGAATCTGATGTCCAGACTTAACCATGCTGCAATATTCAAATATCTAGTTGTCAACAAAAAATTACAAAACATAGAAAGGAACAGGAAACTGAGCCATTCACAAGAAAAAAAATTGATGGAAATCAATTGTTTCCATCTGAGGAAGCTCAAAATTTGGACTTACTAGACAAAGGCTTTAAATTAATTGTCTTAAATATGCTCAAAGAGCTGATGGAAACCATGGACAAAGAACTAAAAATTCATAATGTTGTATGAACAAATTGGGAAATCAAAAAAGAGAAATTATAAAAAAGGAACCAAATAGAAATTCTGGAGCGGAAAAGTACAAAAGCTGAAATAAATTCACTATAGGGGTTCAACGGCAAATTTGAACAGGCGTCAGAAAGAATCAGTGAACTTGAAGATAGGCTAATTGAAATAACCCAAGCTAATCAGTGGAAAGAAAGAAAGAAATGGAAAAAAGTGAACAGAACCTAAGGGACCTTGGGACACCATCCACCATACCAACGTACGTACTATGAGAATCCCAGAAGAGAGAAAGGGGGAGAAAAAAATATTTGAAGAAATCGTTGAAAACTCTCCAAGTTTGATGAACACATGAATCTACACACCCAAGAAGCTCAGCAAAATTCAAGCAGGAAAAACTCAGAGCCACAGTTTACGTCATACTGATTGGTTAAAGACAAAGCTTTTCCTCTAAGATCAAGAACAAGGCAAGAACACCTGCCTTCACTACTAATATTCAACATTCTACTGGAAGTCCTAGCCAGAGCAATTAACCAAGAAAAAGAAAGAAAAGGCATCTAACTTGGAAAGGAAGAAATAAAGCTATCTTTATTTGCAGATGACATGATTGTATAGACAGAAAAGCCCACAGAATCCACACACAAAAAAACCCTACTGGAGCTAAGCAACAAATTCAGCAGGGTTGCAGAGTACAAGATGAAGAGAAAACTCAGTCGTATTTCTATACACCAGCAATGAGCATTCCAAAAGGAAATTAAAACAATTCCTGGGGGCCAGCCCCGTGGCCTAGTGGTTGAGTTTGGCACACTCTGCTTTGGTGGCCAGGGTTCAGTTCCCAGGCACGGACCTGCACCGCTCCTGAGCAACCATGCTGTGGTGACAACCCACATACAAAATGGAGGAGGATTGGCATGGATGTTGGCTCAGGGTGAATCTTCCTCAGGCAAAAAGAGGAAGATTGGCAACAGATGTTAGCTCAGGGCCAATCTCCCTCGGGGAAAAAAAATCCATTTATCAGAGCATCCAAAAAAATAAAATCCCTGGGAACAAATTTAACCAAGGAGGTAAAATATTTGTAGATTCAAACCTGCAAACCACGGGGCCGCCCTGTGGCTGGGTGGTTAAGTTCGCACACTCCGCTTCGGCAGCCCAGGGTTCGTGGGTTTGGATCCTGGGCGTGGACATGGTACTGCTCATCAGGCCATGCTGAGGTGGTGTCGCACATGCCACAACCAGAGGCACTCACAACTAGAATATACAACTATGTACTGGGGGGCTTTGGGGAGCAGGAAACAAAAAGAAGATTGGCAACAGTTGTTAGCTCAGGTGCCAATCTTTAAAAAAAAAATAAAAGAAAAAAATTTTTTAATAAAAGAATAAAAAGGAATGAAGTTCTGACATGTGCTACAACTTGGGTGAACTTTGAAATGTTATGCAAAGTGAAAGAAGCCAGACACAGAAGGTTGCATAGTGTATAGTTAGTTTTACATGATTTATCTAGAGTGGGCAAATCCACAGGGACAGAAAGCACATCAGTGGTTACCAGGAGATGTGAGGACATGGGAAATGGAGAGTGATTTCTTAATAGGCATGAGGTGGGTCGTTCATTTTTTTTTTTCCTGAGCAAGATTCACCCTGACATAACATCTGTCGGCAATCTTCCTCTTTTTGTATGTACGTGAGCCGCCACTACAGCATGGCCACTGACGGACCAGCAGTGTAGGTCTGCGCCCAGGAACTGAACCAGGGCTGCTGAAGTGGAGCACACTGAACTGAACCACCAGGCCACCAGGCCCGGCCCAGAGGTATCTTTTTGGAGGAAGAAGTTTTGAAACTAGAGAAAGGTCTTAGCTGCCCAACATTGTGAATACACTAAGTGCCACTAACTTGTCCACTTTACAATGATTGATTGATTGTATGTGAGGTGAACGTCACCTCAATAAAATACACTTAAGTCCAGATATCACTAGCAAATTCTACCAAACGTGGCAGAAAAACACATCTTCAGGGGTTCAGAAGAGCACTGACGTTGTGAGGATGCTGAGCAACTGAGATTCTCATACTGTGACACGCCAGGGGCACACCCGCTGCTGCTGTCCCAGTAGACATGCAGAACAGCACAGCACGCTGGCACCCTCTGGCAGTTTGCATAAAGTTAAATCCTACGACTCAGAAATCTCACTCTTGATAATTTATCCAAAAAGAAATGAAAACTTATGTTCACCCAGAAACCTCTATCTGAACGTTTATAGCGTTATGTATAAGGGCCCAAGTCTGGAAACACTCCAGTGTCCGTCAGCACTGAAGCACTGAAGGGTGAACAAACGGTGACTCAGTGGCAGGCTGCCTGGAACTCGAGGGGTGAGCCATGATACAACAACAGATGCATGTCACAGGCACTGTGCCGAGTGACAGAAGCCAGACTCAAAGGCTGCACACTCGACCTTATGGGTTGAAATCCTAATACTGGTACCTGTGCATTCGGCCTTATTTGGAAATAGGGTCTTTGCAAATGTGATCAAGTTAAAATGAGGTCCTTAGGCGGCTCTAAGCCAATGATGGGTGTCCTTATAAGAGGAGGAGAAAAGACAAACACGTACAGAGGGAAGACAGCTGTGTGACAACGGAGGTTGGCATGACCCACCCCCAAGCCAAGGACTGCCAGTGGCTGGAAGAGGGGCTGGACAGACTCTCCCTCAGAGTGTCCAGAAGGAACCAACCCTGCCGACACCTTGAGATGCAGACTTGCAGCCT
Organism: Equus quagga; assembly: GCF_021613505.1. NCBI lineage: Eukaryota > Metazoa > Chordata > Mammalia > Perissodactyla > Equidae > Equus > Equus quagga. The sequence continues at coordinate 115,933,907 of NC_060277.1, forward strand.
CCAAAGCCATGAAAGAATAACTGTCTGTGGTTTAAGCCACCCATTCAGGTAATTTGCTACACCAGCCCTAGGAAACTCACACACTCTGAGGTCTCACTTATGACATTCTGAAAGAGAACTCTAGAGAATGAATCAGTGGTCACCAGGATCTGGGCGGGTCGTGGGTGAGCCAGAACCAGGGAATTGTGTGGAACGATGGGCTGTCCACATCCTGATTGTGGCGGTAGCGGCACAACTCCATGCATCTGTCGAAAATCACAACACTGTGCACATCCCCAAAAAGGGAGTGCGTGTGAATTTTAAAACAAATCTTAAAGCTAACATTATCCCTTTTGCCATGAGTTACTGTTGGTGAACAGGACTGGGCCCTTAGGTGTGTGTCCTGGTGGCCTGAGCATCTTACCCCTGAGCATGGGGCTGGTGGTTCACTTGGCTTGGGTAGTTCTGAAAATAAAACACACGCAGAGTGTGTTTCCCATGCCAGGCAGCCAGTGCTGGCTCGTCCTGGCACCCTTCTCTCCTTAGAGACCCAATGGTTAAAACAGAGGGCAGTTTTTAACCTTGTGGATGAAACTTGAAAAGAGGATGCTAAGAGAAAGAAGCCAGACACTAAAGGTCACATATGTATGATTTCATTTATATGAAATGTCCAAAACAGGCAAATCCCCAAGACAGAAAGGATGTTGGAGTTTGCCAGGGCTGGGGGAGGGGTGAGTGGGCAGTGACCACTGTGGGCACGGGGTTTCTGTTTTGGGGGGATGAAAACATTCTGGAACTAGACAGAGTTAACAGTTGCATAACATTGTGAACATACTTAATGCCATGAATTGTGCTCTTTTAAAACAGTCAATTTTCCGTGTGTCCTACCACAATTAAAAAAAGAGTTTCATCTGGAAGGTGAGCTCAACACCGACAGACTGCCCCGGCGCGGCCACAGGGAGAAGTTCGTGAGGCTCTCAGACTGGAGCGGGCGAGCTGCTGCTTCAGTGGCTTCCTCTGCCAAGGAGAGTGGAGCTTAACCCTTGCTCCCTTGAGGCTCCCTGGACTCTGGCTGGGGATGGGAGACGCACATATGCCCCCAGGTGATGTGCAGGTTCCATGTCCACAGACAAGCTCTGCAATCCACTCTCGGCCCAAGCAGAACATGTCCTCCCTCCCCTCAGGTGGGGGAGTCTGCCGGGCCACCTTAGCTCCTCCCCTGAACACCAGGCAGACTGGGCAGACGCTGCGTGTGATCCAGTCAGGCACATCAAGTCCATGGAACAATCGGGAGAAACGACCACTGCAGGGTGTTTCCATCTCGGCTGTCTAGACCTCGTCACATTCACAGCCAAAAGCTCCTTGAAGCAGAATTTTACATACTACAACTCTGGAAGAACCTTGTTCTGTGGATACCAAGGACAACATTATAGTCCAACCCTAGCATAGTTTCATTTTCTTTGGAGTGTCTCCATTCCCCAGTGGAAAAAAAAAAAAAAAACTGGGCACGGGAACTTCCCCAGAGCAGATTCAGGAAGATGCCCTATCTCTTCTTGATGGTGATCTTGAACCACGGGTTTCCCATCTCCTGGGGGGTGATGGAAGTAGTCTCTGGGAGGCAACAAGGGCTGTGGGTGGCCTAGGCCCCCAGGTGCTAACAGTTTCTCACTGCTCCCTTGGGGACCATCTTTGGAAAGCTTTGAATAGTGTCCTCTGGGACACATGCACTGACCTTCAAGACAGCAGAATGTTTAATACAAAGTAGTGATTTTTTTTTTTTAAGATTTTATTTTTCCTTTTTCTCCCAAAGCCCCCTGGTAGACAGTTGTGTATTTTTAGTTGTGGGTCCTTCTAGTTGTGGGATGTGGGATGCCACCTCAACATTGCTTGACAAGCAGTGCCACATCTGCGCCCAGGATAAGAACTGGTGACACCTTGGGCCGCCAAAGCAGAGTGCGGGAACTTAACCACTGGGCCATGGGGCCGGCCCCTAAAGCAGCGATTTTAACACAAAGATTTTTCTGGTTTCTGTTCTTTTTTGAGGAAGATTACCCCTAACCTAACATCTGCCGCCAATCCTCCTTTATTTGCTGAGGAAGACTGGCCCTGAGCTAACATCCATGCCCATCTTCCTCTACTTTATATGTGGGACGCCTGCCACAGCATGGCTTGACAAGCGGTGCCATGTCCGCACCTGGGATCCAAACTGGTGAACCCTGGGCTGCCAAAGCAGAGCACGTGATCTTAACCACTGCACCACTGGGCCGGCCCCCATGAAGTTTTTAAATGGAGTAACAGTAGACAATTCTTTCCTCAGAATTAGAAAAGTAACTTATTTTTGGTCTCAATTTTGAGAACAGAAACTTGTACATTCTTGCAAATAAATGAGTTAACCTAATTGGTGGCTCTTATTTTTGCTTACAGGCTAAGATGGCCTTGATCATCATAGGCTGACTGGTAGTGAGCTCCTGTCTGCTGAAATGGAGCGATCTTTTGGTCATGTCCAGTGGGCACTGGATGGATGGACCATTGTCGGTACAAAAGCTGACAGCTGGACACACGGACATCAAGTTCAGCCCCTCCTGTGCGTGCGGAATCAGGTAGACACGCTGTGACTCCTCTGTAGTCACGTGTCTGTTCTGAAGGTCACCAAGACACCCTCTTCTGTAGCATCCAGCCAGACCCTGCACTGTCATTATCTCCACTGAGATAATCAGTCCTCATCAGCTCACATCCCTCAGAAGATTTCAAGTCACCATCATAAAGACCCCACATAGATGACAGAACTCCATCTGGCTGGTGAGCAGGGTGAAAATCTGACAGTGCCGCCAGTATCTTGTGGGCTCAGTCAGAGCCGATGTTTGGGTGAGAACTCATGGCGTCCAAAGATGGTGGTGCTGCTCTTGGACAGAGCTATAAAAACCACATGTGCCAGGTATCACCCCAGTCCTTCAGCTCTACTTCTGCTTTTGTTAAAATCCACTCTAGGTTTACCATTCGGTGGCTGTTGCATAAAGCAAATAGTTTAAAATTAATGCCAAAACCACAAAATTACTAACCTGAAATCCACGCTACCAATAAGTGGCAAGGACATGACAAGAAAACTAAATTACAGATGAGTATCTCTTACACACACACACACATTTATAAATCCTTAAATATTAGTAGTTCAAATTCAGCAATAACTAAATACCAACTGAATAATAACAGAGGGGTAACTCACCATGACCAAAGTGGAGTTTCTCTCAGGTTTGCAAAGTTGGTTGAATCTTCACCACATTAACAGAGCAAAAGATAAACATGATCATCTCAATAGATGCAGAATGACCATTTGACAAGATTACACACCATTTCCAACGGTGTGAACCCAAGAGTGAGTGCTTCCCTGAACTGTGTGCTCTCAGTGCCTCAGGGGCCCCACTCCCATCTCGGCCCTGCCATGCACACCACAGGCGACTAAGCATGCAGTTAGAGTTCACTATGATTAAATGCTTAAAACAAAAAAAATCTAAATTCTTCAGAGAAACATAACAGAACCCATGATATCTACAAAGTACCATTTTTGCAATGTCCAGGATACAACCCCAAAGTATAAGACAGACAATGAGACAAGTTAATGTGACTCATACTCAGAATAAAAGAAAGTCAATGGAGACTTACTCTGAGAAGACCCTGATGGTAGAATTACCAAAGATTTTAATATACATACTAGAAATACACACAAGGATGTAAATATAAAAATGAATGAGCGAATGAAAAAGCTTAGCTAAGACTTAGAAACTAATTTTAGAACTGACAAATACATCTGAAATTAAAACTACATTATGTAGGCATTAAAGCAGAATGGGCACTGACAGGTCATTAATAGGGACAGTCAATGATAGATAAAAATTATCCTATTTGAAGAAAAAGCAGAAAAAATACTTTAAAAAAAAAATATATGAACAGCCTCAATGACCAGTGAGCAGGCCGATATAAAAGGTATTACATATGTGTACTAGAACCCTAAAAGGAGCAAGACAATAGCAGAAGAATTATTTGAGGAAATAATGGCTGAAATTTTCATAAATTTGATGAAAGACATAAATTTACAGATTCAAGAAGCTCAATAAGCCCCATGCATAATAAATACAAAAAGACCCCACATGTAAACATATCAGTTTTCCAAATTGTAAATTTTGTAAAATAGCTCTTATCATTTTGAAACAGAACACAGGGAGGACAAAAAGAAGATTTATAGCTTCTTTCTATATAAGTTGAATAGCTTAATGTCATTTAAAAATAAGCAAATATGAATGACAGTACATTTATGGTACTAAGATATGTTATTCACCTTAGGGTTGGGAAGAAAATATTGATTAAATCCTGATACATTTTGTCCCTTAGCACTTAAAAAACAATCATTTTTCATTTTTGAAATTTCAGTAAAATTTTGTTTTGTTATTATTCCAGGTATTTTAAAGTTCATCTGGAAGAAAAAATGCTTAAGAACGTTTAAGATCAGCAGAGCCATATACCTGGAATTTAGTTCTTCAAGCATTATTTTAAGTCAGTGGATAAATGATGCATCAATTAATAAATGGCATTACAATGGGCAACTGCATACTTTTTCATCCAAACCAGATTTTTTTTTTTTGAGGAAGATTAGCTCTGAGCTAACATCTGCTGCCAATCCTCCTCTTTTTGCTGAGGAAGACTGGCCCTGAGCTAACATCTGTGCCCATCTTCCTCTACTTTATATGTGGGACGCCTGCCACAGCATGGCTTGCCAAGCGGTGCCATGTCCGCACCTGGGATCCGAACTGGTGGACCCCGGGCTGCCGAAGCGGAACATGCACACTTAACTGCTGCACCCCTGGGCTAGCCCCTAAACCAGCACACTTTTAAGAGTGTTAAAGTGCTAGCTCAGATGAGACACCAGGACAGTGGCGTAAACCAGAACAACATGGGGCACACCAAGATCAGGGTCACCCTGTTTAAGTAATGCTTTAGTATCTGGTGCAGGAAGAAAACAAGATCCTTACTTCGTGACACGCTTCAAAATCACTCTCACTTAGAGTGAACTGTGAAAACAAACCCTTAAAATAGTACCCAACGAAAAACGCTGGTTTTAATCAAGAACCAATATCAGAAACCATAAAGAAAAAAGGTTGATAGATGAGGCTACATAAAAACTCAAGGTGTGTGTATATATATATAGCGCTAAGTAAAAATCCTCAGATTGAAATAAACACAAAGTGGAAAAAAATGACAAACGGTGATTATATAAAAAGTTCTTACAAATAAGAAAAAAGAGAAACTACACCAACAGAAAAATAGGCAAAGACATGAATAAGCAGTTTACAAAATAATTATGTATGGCCAGCAAAGGTATTCCAAAATGTCCAACCTGACGAGAAATTGGAGATCTTTTTTCTCCATCAAAGATTGTGCACAGGGCCTGGTCCTGGTGACAATGTGAGGAAACTGGTGTTGGGTGTTTAAGTTGATAGAATTGTGGCAGGGGGACCTGTCAAACAGGTACTGATTGCAATCATGCAGACCCTCTGGCCTGGGCACTCCAGATCTATGATCCAAAAGAAACAGTGGGCCAAGTGTGTAAACATGTATGCACGAGGATTTCCATTTCCAAAATGTTTATAATAGCAAAAAATACAAATAAGCATCTTTGGGCAATTAATTAAAGTACTGCCTGATACATTCATGAGTTCTGAAAAAGTTAAAAACTGGTCCCCTGTAATGCTGCTGAAAATTATGAACCTCAACCCATGAAGTCCCAAGAAGGCATGGGACTTCCCAAAAGTGGGCTCTCTCTCAAGGTGGCACTCAAGGCAATTTGCTTCCAACTTTATATTCTTCTATATGTCCTTTTCTATTTTACAATGAACATTTTGTTTTTTGATCCTAAGTATTTTCTGATCCATTCTGAGGAGCAAAATTTCAGCACGAGTTCCAAAAAGTGTTGAAATCAGTCAAATGCCTCTTGCAGACGGAACTGAAGAGGCTGGGACCAAGTCTTAGGAGATCGTCTCTGGTATCTAGAGGCTTGGTTTGGTTGCAGAAAGGAAACGCAAACATAAAAACCTTTAGTCATACAAGCTGCAGAGGTCCAGTGCGAGCTGGTGGCAAGGAGGGGAGTGGGCTCCTCGTGTTTCGGCATCACCCTACCAGCCGTGGTGAACCGAGGGCTTCTGAGAAGGGATGTGCCCTCAACAATGCCACTGAGGGGACTAAGAGACAGATGAGCCCCAGGAAGCGGGAGGGAGGCTGCAGGGTGCCAAGCGACTCTGTCCCCCCTCTGCAGACATTATTAGAGGCATTAGAGGAGTGGACGGGAAGGGCAGATGAACAGCACTGCCAAGAACCTTCCTTACCCACCTCCTGGAGAACCCAGAGGAAAGCCTGGTGAGCTGTGCTGTCTGGGGCATAACTGGATGTTTACATTGAGACTTCATGGAAAAATAAACCACTAGTGCTGTCCAACCCAGCCACCAAGCAGAGGCTTCTGGAAGCCCCTGGACAGAGACTTTTATGTCTGTGTTCCTGACCTCCATCTTCAGGGGCTGGCAGGACTCAACAAAGTGAGGAGCTGGAGAAGGCAGCAGCCCTGGCTTAGAGCAATCCCTTTTCTCTATGTAAGGCTTCAAATCAATGCTTATTAGTTTGAAAACAAAGTCTGCTGCTCGGTTCTAAATGAACCCATGGAAGGTTCGCCCGACAGCCTACTCACACCAGGGACACTGCTCACACAGACATCTTTCTGGGGTGGTAAATGGAGGTGATGAGCACAGGCCTGGGGAGGGTGGATAGTGATCTGCTGTCCATGAGCCTCCTCTGGGCATTTCCCAGATGAGACGTGGTACCTTCATTGTCCCCAGGAGGGGAAGCCCCGAGGGGACAAACGAGAGCCCTCATAGCACATCAGACGGGGCGGCTCTGCAGCTGACCCTGGAGGCTGCCTCCACTGCCACTGTAGCGCCCCTTGGTGGGGGCTCCCTCACCTGTGTTGTCACTTTACAAAGGAGGCAAGGCTATACCCCGAGGGGCGGAGTCAGGGCCTGCTCCCACACTGTGGACTCTAACAGGGTGTGCGGGAGCATTCCTGGGCTGTCCAGGATGGGTCTCTCTCAGGGCTAGTGAACAAGCCCCTGAATCTGCGCTGCGTTCCTCATCAATCCGAAGCTGTCTCTGTACTGAGACATCCACCTTCTTTATAGGCCTTTTCCCCTAGTTTAATGTATATTTGGATACACTAGAGGGATTGCATTTGGATAAAGTATAAACTAGTTATCATATAAATGTGAAGGATCGTTCCTACCCACCTACTGAAAGTTAGAGCTAAAATGTCAGATGAGTCAACACATCAACGGGGCGGCCCCAAGACCACACATGTGTCGCCCCCAAAGTGAGCCCAGGCTCGCCCCCAGGGACAGCGGGCAGAGCTTGCCTGACGGACGAAACAATGCCTGAACATTCCTCTCATCAACTCTGCTCCACAGGCAGGAATCTGAAGGCCAGGCCAACACCTACATGTGCAGCAGGGCATCCTGCCGCCCGGACAGTGCAGGCACGCAGACACATGGGGTGTTCCGAGGCCTACAGTCCAACCGCTGTGAAAACTAGGGGTTTGGCTTTGTAACATACAATTCTTTTCCCTTGACAGGTACAGAGTACAACAAAATTAGTCACTTTTATTTAAAAGAAACATTACAAATAAATGTGCAAAATTAAATTTCATGATTAAATACACATAAAAGTAACATGCATACTTTACATCGAAATCCACATACAAAGTTAGTTGATTATATGACAGTAAAAGAACTGGCAAAATGGAGAACTTGCTGCTGCAGATTTTAAATGTTTGCAACCTAAAATCAAAACCATAAAATTAAATTTCTTTAAAGGTAGTTTAAGAAAATTAAATATAAACTCAAGTAGTACTAAGAATAGAGAGCCCATAACCTATTTCAGTTACCAAATCTTAAAAACCGTGATGTGCCTTTCATTCTCGAAATGTTAGTGTGCAGCTATTCTTAGAAATGCTGGGGAGAGAAAAAGACGGAGAGACGGCAGGTGGAGCGGCAGGTGCCCGCTCCCGCCGAGAAACCAGGTGCTGCTCTGGAGGGACGGTGGATGCTTCCCTTCACATCCTTTAAGCTAAGTGACGCTTTCTTCTATGACGAGGTTTTCAAAGTTTGCGCGTTACTCTGTTCCCTACGTGTAACAGGGAAGCTTTTAACCGGAGTTTCACCAGGAGACCACAGGCGACGCCCAGAGCGCTCTGCTCACTGGGTGGCCTGGCATCAGCCTCAAATCCAACAGCTCCAACACAAAGACATGTGCACACACAACCAAACCACAGGTTTACCACAGGCACAGAGACGACCACGACACGGGGTTCACATGGGAAACACCCACCCTGTGTTCTCTAATACGCTGTCTTTTTCCTTCAGGTTCAGATGGGAGAAGGAATTCATTTCTCATTTTCTAAGGCCAGCTGCTGGTATTATTCTATTTAAATCTGGTTATAATGTAAGAACTAACATTTACAGATTTATTCATTTCCCCATTATAGACTCAGTAAAAATGATGGACTCTGCTGCCAAAAACAAATTTCAACTTATCCATCCTTTTCTTAACCCAGTCCCTAAGTTTGTATGGAGCCCTCAACTGTAGGTGCGAAGATGCGGTGGAACCACTAACGCTGGCATCACGGTTGAACTAAAGGTACCAAGCCAGCAGTCGGGCACGAGCTGCTCAGAGCCACTCAAGTGTCTGTAGTGCCCTGCTGAGTGTGCTGCTTTAGTGCTGGAAACGGGAAGCCTTGCTTAGGAAAACAGACCACCACATATGGCTTTGAGACCAAGGTCCCCTGGACAGTCCCTCCAGCCTGTTACCCACAAGGCCCAAGGGCGCCGGCACCAGCCCCAGGAAGTTGAGGGGCACACTCAGCGCTTTTGGGGGTGATCGGCCGTGGGTGTTGATTGCACTCCTGGTGAAGAGTCACAGCTTGTCGTCGGTCATTTCTAGAAACTGCGCATAGACGTCCCGGATGCATTCCCCCTTGGGGTTGAAGAGGAATTTGTAGTAGCTGCCATCTGCACAAATCGCTGGGACAGAAGGAGACCCATTTTATTCAAGTGTCTCTTCCCAAAGTTAAAAGCAAGCAGCCCTCACCGAGCTGAGCTGAGCAGCAACTCAAAGCGATTGTGGGCGGCGAGGGGCTCACACATGTGGCCAAGAGTCCCAACTAATCTGGGAGTGTTGGCAACACGAAAAAATCCTCTTTGGTCATCAGTTCAAAAACCAAATGATCTGTCCCAACGATTTCCTGGGAAACCCTGGAGGGCAGGGAGCTGATAACATCACAAATGGCTGTGCAGACCCTGAGTGGGATGCACTGCACCCCCAGGAGAGAGAGAGGAAGGGGCAGCTGGTGGGGCTGGTGTGGTGCTGAGAGACATCCTGACTTGAAAGGACCACTTACCAATGACAGCATTTGGCTCCGTTCCAAAGGCACAAATGCATGGAGAGCCTGAGGGAACCTGAAACTTGGAAAAACTCCACTTGGAACTGAAGTATTTTGGAAGGAAGCTGGCTGATGCCAAACTATGAGGACAAGGAAGAAAAGGAAGGACGTTACATTCACCTAACAAAGTTAAAAAGACACTGCTCTCTTTCATACAGTCTTAGCCTTAATGATCTAACATCTGTTTTTGCTTTTAATTTTTTTATCTCTTACATGAAAAAACTAAGTCTTTGCAAATGGCTTTATAATAAAACCAGAAACCATTAGCACCTGAAGGGGCACAGGTTTCTACTGCCACTAAGTCAGTTTTCTAAACACAGGGACAGCCACTGGAGTTCAGGACCAAGTTCTCAAACATGGAAAGGTGCCTGGATCCTCATCAGACATTTTCTAAGAGTCAACAACAGGGGAGTAAAGATGTCACTGTTGTAGCATCAAATACTCTGTACTGATTTTCAAAGAATCAAATGAACGGCTGATGAGAGAGATCCCGACTGTGACTTAATTCTGAATTTGCCCACACTGAGATGACACTCCTTTTAACTTTGGGAAACCTACCTAGACTGTTTATTCCTTTTTGGATCTTCGGCAGCAAAAATGTGCACTGTGCCATGGTCACTGGACACGCAGATGAGGGAAGCGTCCTGATTGAAGTTAATGCTGCCGAGAAAGCAGAAGCAACTCGGTTTTTGTGTGAATGCAGTAGAGCCCAGCTCCAACCACAGCAACAAGCCATGCGAGCTCACGCCTCAAACCCCGGCAGTCCCATATTCAAGACAGCAATTTTAAGAGCCACCCCCTCTTTAGACAGCCAACAGTGCTCACATGGAACCAGAGGTCTAAGGTGGACAGGACCCAGCGTTCTCAGCTGGGCCCCTCCTTGGGTGCACTGACAAGGCTGAGTGGCATGGAGAGCGACTCTGAAACCCCAGGGTCCCTGAGGCTACCCACTCAGGTGAGAAAAACGCCTCCTCCACAAGCCTGGCCCCTCGAGGCGCAGGCTACCCCTTTGGAGGTGGGCATCCCTGGTCTGGGGCAGGTACCTGCTCTGGCTGGAGAGGCCCTGAGAGCAGACAGACAGGAGAGCGTGCCGCTCACCACAGGGCCCACAGGCACATTCTCTAAATTCATACATTAATTACGTTTTTATCTCAGACCCAAATGCTGCTCAACACCTGCAAAGACCACAGATGCAACGAATGA
>NC_060277.1:115944627-116000975 GCF_021613505.1 Equus quagga
GGTGTGGAACAATTATCGGAGAGGAAGTAGTTCAGTCTCTCAAAGGAGGCGGAAGGAATTACAGGTGAGCTGACAAGGTCTCTAGTATTTGCCCTAAAATACTACAGAAAACTATGCTGAAGGGATAGTGAAGACATGAAATAAAACTGTAAATACTGATAAATACTAAAGCAGAGTGATGGGTTAACAGCGGTTAATATAATATTCTTTCTACTTTTGTATATATTACCATAATAAAAAGTCAAAATTAGTAATAATAAAGCGAGCTGAAACCCGACCCCTTAACAGCAGAGCAGCCTCCGCCCGCCTCACAGTGGGGGTCATGACTCTCCCTTCCAATCACACAGCACCCATTTCCAGGCAGCCCAAAGCAATGGCCTTCTCTAGGGCAAAATGTTCGCTCTTACCAATAAATATTAGCTGCTTGAGATCCTCTTCGTAGTTCCTGGATTAAATGCCCTGATGAAGTATCAAATATTCTTATAAGGGTCCCCTTTGAAAAACAGTGAAGTGTTTCATTATCAAAGATTCACAACTTTTTAATTAGTTTTTTGAAATGATTTATATTCAAAAACCCATTAGCCCATAAAACCCTTCCCCAACTCACCCTCATGATCTAAAACTCAACCTTTCCCTCTGTCCTACCTGAGGACAAGTTGGTGACTCTTTAGTCCAACAGCACTGGGCAGTGAGGGAGACCTGGGGCCCAGGTCCACGGGCATCGGCCTCCACTAAGCCCATGCATCGGCTCCCTGGTGGAGCCCCAAGAGAACACAAGGCCCAGGCTGACCCGTTCCCTGAGTGATGTCAGTTCATTGTCTAGAGAAACAGCATCTTATTTGTAACTCCCACAGCTAGATAGAGACGCTAAGACTGTAATTCAGCTGCCAAAAAGATGAGGCACGACCAAATAAAACGGCTTTTGGACCATCTATGTCAACCACAACTCATTTCCTGAGAGAAGTAGCCAAGAACCTGCGGGGAGTCAGAATCCTCAGGGAAGGACTGGTTTCCTGCAGAGGCCACAAGTCAGTCCTAAGGAGTGCGAGGGCAGCTATGGGAGCACACGACCTCAGTGAGGGGCGACACGCACTCACTTTTTCAGATGCCGTTGCAATTCTTGTTCCCTGCAGGTTGAGAGCAATGCAGCTCAGGACGCCCTCGTGGGCAGGAATGTCCACGGGCGGCTTCTCGGTGCTGGCCAGGTCCACAAGCTGCACATGGCCCGTGTGTGTGCCCGGGAAGGCCAGGAGGGAGTTGTTACTATTGGGGCACAGGACACAGAGGCCTAAACAGAGACAGAGAAAACCCACCAAGGACTCAAAACCACCTTCAGAGCCTCTGCTGCCACACAACCAAAATCTGCTCTTTGCCCTCCAGTTCCCAAGAGAAAATAACGGGAATTATTCACGGGTTTCTATTTAAATCGGTCACAAGATCTTTTCATTGTAAAGGGTATCAGAGGGCCAAGCAAAGCTACCTCCCAGGAGACCATCTCATAATTGGAAACATTTACTGAACTTATTATTGAATAAACTTTATCAAATGTCTGTCTTTCGTCATGTCAGCCACTGACAATGCAAAATTGTAAAATCTAAAAACTACTCCATTAACAATAGCATAAAAAGACCAAAATATTTAGGAATAAATTTGACAACAGATGCATAAGACAGTGCGCCACTGCAAAGGAGAACCAGAACCCTGGCCGATGGAGCACGTGCTGTGATCACGCGCTGGAATGCACATTCCTCTACCATCAGTGCAGTCACAACGAAAACCTCCAAAGGCTTTTGTTTAAGAAAGAGACACATCGACAATAAAGCTGAAAAGAAAGGCAGAGGTCTTAGACAGTCAAAAAAATTTCTTGTAAAAGAAAAACAAGATTGCAAGACTTATACTACCTAATTTCAAGAATTTTTTTAAAGCTCCAGAAATCAAGGCAGTATGGTATATAAGGACAGAAACACAGATCATTTACACTTATAGGATCAGAAAAAAAGTACCAAGGTAATTCAATGCAGAAAAAATAGTCTTTTTAACAAATGTTACTAGAAACTTGATATCTATATAGAAAAAAACAGATCTGCACCTTTGCCTCATGCCATATAAAAAAATTAACTTGAAATAGCTCAAAGACCTAACTTAGGATCAAAAGCTATTATTTGGGGCCGGCCCAGTGGTGTAGTGAAGTTCGCAAACTCAGCTTCAGCGGCCCAGGGTTAGCAGGTTCAGATCCTGGGCACGGACCTATGCACCACTCACTAAGCCATGCTGTGGTGCTGTCCCACATAGAAAACAGAGGAAGACTGGCACAGATGTTAGCTCAGGGCCAATCTTCCTCACCAAACAAACAAACAAACAAAACACGCACTATTAAACTTCTGCAAGGAAACATAAAGAAAATCTCTGTTATGCAAAAAGCCACAGATTAACTGAAAATATCTGCACAGTATGACAAAGGGCTTTGTCTAGAGTGTATAAAGAACGCTTACGGCTCAGTAAGAAGATAAAAAGAGTCACAGACACTGCACAAAAGAAGGCAGAGGAGTGGCAAGAAGCACATGAAAAGCTGCTTAACATGAGTGGTCCCCAGAGAAAGGCAAACCAGAACCACAGGGAGACACTATGACCACAGCCACAATAACGTGAAAAGTTAGAACGATGGACAGTACCAAGTGCTGACAAGGATATGCTGCAGTGCGAACTCTCCTAAGTCACTGATTATGAGAATGCAATGTAAGGCCACTTTGGAAAACACTTTGTCAGTATTTTATAGTTAAACATATAGTTACAACATAACCTAACAATTGTACTCCTCAGCATTTACTCAAGAGAAATGAAAAATATATCCATGCAGAGATTTATACGTGAACAGTCATAGCAGCTTCTATTTATAAGAGCCAGAAAAACTGGTGGGGATAGTAACTGTGGTATATCCAGACCATGGAATAGTACTCAGCAATAAAAAGGGGCAAAATGATAATATACACAAAAAACATGAAGGAATCTAAACAATACTAAGCTAAGAGAAAGACACCAAACACAGCAAAACGTGGTGGTGGGCGACTGCCCGAGGAAAGTTTTTTGGGTGATGGGACTGCTGTCTTGACTGTAGTGGTAGTTATACAACTGTTTACAGTAAATAAAATTTATTGAAATGAGTTTTATGTAAATTATACCAAAATAAAGCTGGGAGAAAAAGACAAAAATTTTAAAGAGAAATTAAGATGACATAATGAATCACAAAGTCAGCTACAAGCAATCCTCCCTCCAGAAGAAAAAGGGAAGGAAATGCCTCAGAACTTAAGGAAAACATGATTCTGGGGCCCACCACAGGGTTCCCGAATGGCTGACTTTGGAAGAGTCTGGTGAAAGCCTGCCCCCCACAACTCTGATGAGAGGGCAGGTCTCAGGACAACTGCCCAGGAGGCCGGGCTGTGGACAGTCCACCCAAGAGGACGCAGAGCGAGCTAGGGAAGGGTGTGGAAGAAGAAAGCCCTGATGCGCCTCAGGACTCCGCTCCCCACGGACGCCAGCTGCTCAGATAAAGACCTGCCTGGAGGAGAAGGCACCCAGCGCAGATCTGCGTCCCTGTCTGGACTGGACACGAGGAAGCCAATTTCCATCGTCCCTCCTTCTCTGAATTTACCTTTAGGATTATAGCAGGTTTCAAAGACGTGCAACTGATGGGGATTGTGTGTGAATGTAAACACCTTAATCATGGAGTCCAAAACCACCACAATTCTGTAAAGAAAAAAATACAATCAGAATTCCTCTCTCCAAAAGTGAAACTCAAAACATTTTGTGATTTTTGTTATCATTTTGAAACTCAAACACTGCAACACCATACACAAAAGGATCATTTGTTCTTTAGCCAGGGCCCCTTGCAGCTGAGGTCTTTGGAGCAGGGCACTGATGGGCATGCTCCTCGCACCTGCGTAGAGGCCAGCTAACAGACCGTTCTGAGGTCTGAAGACACATTATCTTCAAATATTTCCTCTAGAGTAAGAACCAAGTAGAACATATGGGGCAGAAATTCTATTTCTATATGCTTTCAGATATGTCTTGATCATTCAGAAATGTTGGGAAGTAGAAGATTCTTGATTTGGCTCCAATATTTGCATTATCAAAGGCCCCTAAATACTGACATTACTGGAAGGAACAAACCTACCTATGAACGGGGCACGACAGACCCCTTTTTACATTCACCTTGTTGACGCCCTTTGTCCTCCTAGAGCTGAGCAGAACATGTAAATCATACCAGATTAAAATCCAGATTAATAAAGCTTTGCTCTATCTTGCTCAACATACTGGGAAAAACTCCTATATTCTCTTAAACACCATGAAGGCAATGGCTGAGAGAAAACTGCTACTTTCAACAGGTGAGGTTCAATGACACCTTCTCACTACAGGAGGTTCTGAATTTTCCTTTACTTTCACATTGAAAATATGTATTGAAGCAGCATTTGGAAAAGCATGGACTAAGAGTGAGGCAATTCAAGGTCCAAAATTTGTGTCCTCGTCTGCACCTGCTGGATGGGGCCAGCTCTCTTGAAGGACTGAGAGCCAAGGGCCTGGTCCATGGCAGGCCCCTTTCATCCATGCCCACTGATTACTTGCCTCCAAGAGATCCTTGAAAGCCAGTAAAGTTCACCATCTTCCTTGTGGCACATAAATAATCCTTATGTCCTTTGGGTTATTAACTAATTATCACATCTTAATACATCATTTTCCTAAACACTTTTCTTCCTTCTATACAGTATTTCAGCCACCTTCAGAGAAAGCGACTATTCCACTTTGAGAATCAGATATCGAACATACCTATCTCGCCGCAATTTGACTGCCTTGACTTCTGTAGAAAATTCTATTTCAATAACCGTCTTCTTTTTCAGGTCATCCCAGATCATCACTGAAATGTCAGAAAGGATTTATGAACACAATAATAGGCAGGCTACAGTGCTGCATCGTTAAGGCCACTTCTGAAGGAGTCCTGACCCCACAAACACCGGACCAGGTAGAGATGTTGCTCTCCCACTAGGAACCACGGTCCCCCTCCCTCCCAGGTCTCAGAACACCTCCAACTCACACCTTTCCTTCTCTGGCAGCCCAGAGCTCACTTGTTCCCTCCCCTTCCTCCTCTTCCAGCACTCACACGCCTGCTCAACACCGGAGGCAGTCAATCTCTGTCTCTCTCTGAAACACACACGCATTCATGCATGCTCTAATCTCTCCTCTTTTCAGGCAAACTCCCTACCTCTCCTTCCTAGGTTTCACTTGACTGAGCCACAAGGCAAGCCTAACCATAGTTACTAAGTGTGAAAAAGGTTTCGGTTTTATTGTGGAATTAGATGGATAAAAACCAGGGCCAGGGACCTCAACCCCACCCTGACTGTTCTTACTCTTCCTGAAGCTCAGGAATGTCTTCTGTCGTGTTTTCTTGCTCACACTGCAATATTTTATCATGATGGATTAGTAGTCTGCATCCAAAGGGCTGAGATAATTGACAGATAACCTGTGAGGATGGGAATGGCGACCAGCACTGTGCTTGGGAAGAGGCATGGGGAGTGGGGTATCCACCCATTCCCATCCTCTCTACTAGGAAAGCCATCCATGGAGGGTGTGACGTGAGGGAAGGTGAGTCTCCCTCACAGTCAGGTCAGGGGCAAGGTGACCAAGGAAGGGAGGGAACGAATGTTTCCCTGCAAGTCCTGACACCATGACCAACACAAGTCCTGGAGGCCAGATTCAGGCCTAAGTCTTGACAGAATGGACTAAGGGACCTAAGTTTCAAATCAAGAGATAATTTAATACCAGCCTGCAAGAACTACCAAACTTATTAAGTAACATAAAATGTACTTACTATTGAAGAGGTTAATTAAAATCTATGACCATTCAAAAATGAAGCAATTTTATTCTTCTTACTCCTTTAAAATACCATCTTTGTTTGATAAATCTCTTCATTCAACAAACCTCTAAAGTTGGCTCCTCCTTAAATGCACTAAACACGATATTAAGTGGAAGAATCACTAGGTCAATAGAGTTTCTTATCGAAAATAATAACCTTCCAAAGCCAACATGTTCACAACCTCCGGGCAAAGGACACTCGTACTGCTGAACTTGTAAAGGGATTCGCAAGTGCACTTCCTCTGGCTCCACTGCCTCACACCAACAAGTCTAATGGAAAACAAATGTAAAACCAGACAGAATCCCAGAGGAGCCATGTCAAGCGGGTCACAAATCGGGTGAATTCCATTATCAGAAATTTCTGGAAAAGGCGTGATGAAGCAACAAAGGCAGCATCACAAATTCTTGTTCTCAAAAGAAAAGTGACCAGATGCGATGCTTGGGTAGAGAGAAAAATCCAAGGACCTAACCTGGATTGACCGTCAATTCCCCATTTGTAAAGGGGGGGAAACTCCGCTGGCCTCCAAGGTCTTCGAGCTGCCTTCCTGCAGTGTGCCAGAAAGTTCAAATGTGCTATGCAGGATTCTGTGTGTCTGTCTTTTAATACAGCTCCTGATAGCAAAAGGTATACAGTCATGTGCCGTATAACCACATTTCAGTCAATGACAGGCCCTTATGATGGCAGTGCTCCCATAGTCCCATACAGCATTGGTGTAGAGCCTACACCACCTATGTTTGTGTAAGTACACCCTGTGATGTTCTCACAACGATGAAAGTGCCTGATGACGCACTTCTCAGAACATGTCCCGGTCATTAAGTGATGCAAGACTATATTCAGTAATTCTAGAATTCTCCTTTGTCCTCTAAGGTCTTGACTAAATGAAAAGGGCTTTCTGCTCTGCCTGAACAGTCTCCATTAGAACTCAGCTGGTCTCACTGTGACAGCTTGTCTCCTCCAGTCTTGTTTTATTCTGTTTTTCAGAAACCAAAGATGCCAGACTCTTTACAGTTCAACAGCAAGTATCTTTATTTCTAATTATTAAGAGTAAATTCATGAAGGAATTTTGACATTATGAAAAAAAACATTTTTAATCTTAGAAAAGCTTAAACAGACTAAATTCTTATTTTAAAATTGCCTTTAGCACTCTACAATAAGTAAATTTAAATTTTTCTCAAAATTTAATGTTAGAAAATTGCTTTCCTCTAACTCTATAAAATTTGAGACCCTTTCACTTGTTGGAATTTTCCTATGGAGAGTAAGATGTTACAGGTGAAGGAGACCCCAGAGATTATCCAGTCTGACTGTTCCCTTGGAAGAGCCCTAGGGAGGCACTCTCCTAACAGTGCCATAGGTAGGGGCAAGGGAAGGCCAACACACCAGGCTCCTGATTCCCTTCCTCATCAATGATCAATAAAATTCTTCGTGACAAGACAAAAATTGATCCAGCAGTAGGACTTCTGCCCATCCCCAAAGACGCCAGGTAAAGTAATTCTTATTCCATTGCACAACCCGCCCCTGTTCTCTCTCCAAGCACAGCTGCTTCCATGTCACTTCTGGGTGGCCTCTTGCAGGACTCACAGCCACAGGTGCTGCTCATCTGGGCCATGCTGGCAATGACCCGGACAGCACCCTGGGCTTTCTGCTCTTCAGCCTGTGACGACAAGCTGGGGGGCTGTACACACCTGCTCGGCTGTTCAGGAGGGGTTGTCAGGGGGACCCCTCACCTGAGGGCAGTTCATAGAATCCATTAGGCTCCACTGAGAACTGTGAGCCTGGGCCCCAAGCCTGTCAAGGCTCATCTAGAACTCTGTGCCTTTCTTCACTTTCCTGTCAGGCCTGGGCTACACCCCACTGCACTATCTCAAGCAGACCTCCAGCTCCTCTTCCTGCCCAGGGCACCCCCCAGAACACGTCCCACCCTCGTCTTCACTCTTTATTGGGAGACTTTCATCACTACCCGCCAAACTTTGAAAGAGCGCAGTCTCCACCTTCTCTGCCACTACCCATCCTCTGTGGAACCTGTCACTTACCAGCGGGCTCCAACTCAACAGTCTTCCACGGCCGCCAGTGGTCACCCAGGTTAGCAGGCCCAGTGACTTTTCTCAGGCCTCATCCTCCTCCACCCATCTCCAGCTTTTGACTCTGATGACCACACTTGCTTCTCTCTCCCTACCCCGTCCTGTGAACAACAGCTCCCGTTTCTGCCTCCAACCTCTGGTGTCTCTTCACTCAGCCTTACACACTGCTTTAGACTAGAATGTTCCTAAGATCTGACAGCACTGCCTTCCTGACCACACCCTCACCTGGTCTTCAAGGCCCCCTGGATCTGTCTCCACCCACTACCCCAATCCACCTGCCACCCTTCTGCCATTCTATCCTCCTTTCCTGGGTTTCTTTCTCTTCCCCCAGTATCTAGTTGGTAGGCATGAAGCACACAGCTGTGGTTGGTAAAGTTTTCTGTTTCTTCCTTACTTAAAAAGAACCAGATCTTTCACACTGCAATCTCTTTGAACACACACAGACTTACACACACATACCAAAAACAATATCCTTAAACCTAGGGCCAAGTTGGTTTTTTGTTCTACATGGCAACCAAAGTAGTGTTTCTGGAGGTCAACTGCTCTTTGTAAGAAAAGTAATCTCCCTATATCTTGCTTTAAAATGCACTCGTCACATCTGTGATGTCAACCCACAGGAGAATACCCAGAACAAAATGGGGTCCAGAGGCATGGCATGCGCCCACTTCCAAATTAACTGAAAAGCAGGCAACTATGTTGATGAGAACAAGTGACCCTTGTCAGGCGTTTCTTCTTCTGGGAACAGCAGAGACCAGATGCTCTCTTTGTGGATGCTTTAGTCCTTCAGACTTCACAGGACTACCAGGGAATGTCAAGTGTGGCCAAAGACACAAAGATATTCTAAAGTTCCAGACACTGCTACACATGAGGCATGAGTATTAAATGCACAAGAACTTTACCTTTGTTGGGAGGGTATTTCGGCTTTTTCCCACCACCAACTAAAGCTAAATAGTTGCAGCGAAATAACATTTCAACATGGCCAACTCCTCCTTCTAGAAATTCTGAAATGACATTAAAAAGAAGTTAGTATATATATTTTACAAGAAAAAAAGTGAAAACCTAACACTGAGCATGTGATATTTAATCACAATTTATATCTAACTACAGTCAGAAAACAGAATGGTGACCACCTAGGAAAAATAATTAGCTACAGGCTGCATCCTGTCATCATGAACTGTGCTTTCATGAATAAATGCTAAGCACAGAGCATCCTAAGAAGTTATGAAATACCTAAATTCATATTTTAAGATGTAGGTAGCAAAATCTAAAAAAGCATGCTAAATGCTTCATTGCAGAAGTCGAGCTTTTTATCTTCTTAAACACCTCTTCCACTGAAGTCTGAAATGCTCAAAAACGTTCATGAACTACATTGAGGGAAATGTCAGCCAATTTTCAGAGATCCTCCACGACAGAAGGCAGGCAGTGGGAAGCCCAATGAGAAGTCTGGGGCTCAGAGAAGCAGACCTGGCTCTGGGGGGTTTATGCTGCAGAGCAGGACTGCCCCACCCAGCTTCCTCCAACCTTGCACTCTGGTCGGTAATGACTGTAGCTCCTGGGCACAGCAGAAGGCAAGTAAGGAGCCAAAACCTCTGAAAATTAGAAGGTAACCTAAGAACCAACTTCCACCTGTGCAGGCATAGCTGCACAAGATGATTGCAAAGTTCATCAGCTCGCTCTATAAGACACTTAAAATGCAAGGCCTAGTAGAAACCCTAGAAAGGACTATATATTTAATATTATTCACAGTGAAGGGGCTGGCCCCGTGGCCGAGCGGTTAAGTTCGTGCGCTCCACCGTAGGCAGCCCAGTGTTTCGTTGGTTCGAATCCTGGGCGTGGACATGACACTGCTCATCAAACCACACTGAGGCAGCGTCCCACATGCCACAACTAGAAGGACCCACAACAAAGAATATACAACTATGTGCCGGGGGGCTTTGGGGAGAAAAAGGAAAAAATAAAATCTTAAAAAAAAAAAATATTATTCACAGTGAAGACAGCTTTTCTTATAAACAATTTAATAGTCCTTTGACACACAAGCTACCTCAAAGTAATTCTGGCTTTAATAGGATGTGGCCACTGTCCAAACCCAAATGACTACAACGGTCCATTCCTTAAAGAGCACTCCTCTCGCGGCTAGGTGTGTGGTTTCAGATGCATAAAAGCCCAGGGCTTCTTTACCCCGCAGCAGAGGACACCACCTCCAGCAACTGAGGCCACTACCTTGGTTCCCACAAACTCATTCACCACTCAGTAGGAAGATGAACTGCCAGTCAACATTTAGTCTTGGCCTTTAGACTCCTGAAAACATTAATGGATTGCAATAGACTAGAGCTCAGTGAAACTTCTAATAACCTGCTACTAAGTAATTGCTGACCACCCAATGGGGGAAAGGACAGTCTCTCCAATAAATGCTAATGGAAAACTGTACATCCACATGCAAAAGGATGAAGTTGGATCCTTAACTTACACCGTACGCAAAATTAACTCAAAATGGGTTAAAGACCTACACATAAGATCCAAAACTATGAAACTCCTAAAAGAAAACATAGGCAAAAAGCTTCATGACATTGGACATTGGTCATTGACATTGGACATGGCAATGATTTCCTGGATATAACATGAAAAGCACAGGCAACAAAAGCAAAAATAGACAAATAGAACTACATTAAACTCAAAAACTTTTGTACACTAAAGGACACAACCAACAGAAAGAAAAGGCAACTTAGAGAACAGGAGAAAATATTTGCAAATCATAAACCTGATAAAGGTTAATATTCAGAATATATAAAGAATTCCTACAACCCAACATTAACAACAACAACAAAATCAAATAACCCAATTAAAAAATGGGCGAAGGACTTGAACAGACATTTCTCTGAAGGCAATATACAAGTGTCCAACAAACATATGAAAAGGTACTCAACACTTTCCACATCCTCATTAAACATTAGAGAAATGCAAATCAAAACCATGCTAAGATATCACCTCACTCTCATTAGGATGGCCACTATCAAGAAAATCAGAAAATAACAAGTGTTGACAAGGACGTAGTCCTGTTGGTGCAGCTGCTACTGAAAACAGTATTTTGGTGGTTCCTCAAGAAATCAAAAATAGAATTACCACATGATCCACTAATCCCATTTCTTGGTTTATATTCAAAAGAAGTGAAAGCAAGATCCCCAAGAGATATTTTCACACCCACGTTTATAGCAGCAGTATTCACAATAGCCAAGAGGTAGGACGAACACAAACCTCTATTGAGGGATGAATAAAATGTAGTCTACCCATATAATGGAATATTCAGCCTCAAAA
The DNA here is from genome assembly GCF_021613505.1 of Equus quagga. NCBI lineage: Eukaryota > Metazoa > Chordata > Mammalia > Perissodactyla > Equidae > Equus > Equus quagga. The sequence goes on from NC_060277.1 coordinate 115,955,923, forward strand.
AGGATGGAAATTCTGACACATGGTACAACATGGATGAACTAGGAGGACATTCTGCTAAGGGAAATAAGTCTGGCACAAAAGGACAAACTCCGTATGATTCCACTTACATGAGGTCCCTAAAGTTGTCAAATTCATAGAGACAGAAAGTAAGATGGTGGATGCCATGGGCTGGGAGGCTGGGAATGGGGAGCTAGTGTTTAATGGGGACAGAGTTTCCATTTGGGAAGATGAACAGAGTTCTGGAGGTCTGTTCAACAACGGGAATACGTTTAACACTACTGAACTCTACACTTTAAAACGGCCAGGAAATTTCATGTTATTTTCTTTTTATCACAAAAAAGCACAAACAACAACAACATCTTTACAACCACTTTAGGAGGTAGGCAGTTGTCCTCATTTTACACATAAAGAAACTGAGACAGGGGCCGGCCCCATGGCTGAGTGGTTGGGTTACACGCTCCACTTTGGCGGCCCAGGGTCTCATCGGTTCAGATCCCGGGTGCAGACATAGCGCCGCTCGTCAGGCCATGCTGGGGCAGCACCCCACATGCCGCAACTGGAAGGACCCACAACTAAAATACTCAACTACGTGCTAGGTGAATTTGGGGAGAAAAAGCAAAAAAAAAAGAAAAAGAAACCGAGATCAAGAGAAGGTGAGGAATTCACCCAAGACAGGCTGCACTATGCAAGTCCAGGCCTCTCCCTGGAGCAGAGCAATGCTTCTCTGACCACTGAGAAAACCCACTCCAGCCGTGCATCAGATGAAGGACCTACAACACCCTAGAGGCAGGTGGGAGAAAGCTGTTCAGGGATCCTCAAGACAGCTTCCTGGCACTACCAGCTTCCAGTCCCTGCCAGCGGTGGGCGCGCCTGGAAGAGGCACTCCTGCTCATGGCCAATCATGCGGTCTCCTTACTCAGTGCCACAGTCCCAGGAGACAAGGCCGAGAGCCCAGATCTGGAATGACTGCTGCAATGCAGGCAAACCGCCTTCCTCATTTAGGAAAGCAAACCACGAAGATAAAAAAGGAACAAGGTCAAGTCTTCCGCCTGTTTTCTATGGTTGAGTTGTAAGTTGCCAGAAATGTAATAGCAGATGAACCTACAAGCACATGTGGGTGAATTTCTTACAATGCATCACCAAAAAGCATTGCACCAAATTCACTACCCGCTAAACTCAAGGACAGCCTGCCTCAGACAGTGCAGCGCAGCAGCACGAGTGAACAACACGTGCACTACAGCAGAATGATGGCAAACCTTTCTGGAATTTAGGAGTTTTAGATGCTTCTTGTCTAACTTATTTTTATAAGAAATCCTGAATTTATTGTAAACATTTCATTAATTAGGAAGCAGTTGTTAATACGCTAATGATTCAACTTTGAAACTAATATCTACAATTCCTCTAAGTTTCTGGGTCAACTTAAGTAGAAAGCATCCTGAAATTTACAAGTCAAGCTGTTTCAAAATACTTTGTAACTTTCCTAAGCATGTATAAAGTAGAGTTGTCTTAATTCACTATGCAACCAAAACAAACAGAAGCCAGATGCCCGGAAGACTGATGGGAGATTCCCACCATGCCTGTGACGCTCACTGATCCCACCGACTCACGTTAGAGTAACACTGCTGCTACCGCTATAACAAACCAGGAGGCACAAGCTGACAGAGCACTTAACGTGGGCCAGGCGCTGCGTTCTACACATCCACTCATCTTTACAACCACCTTGGGAGGTAAGCAGTTGTCCTCCTTTACACATAAAGAAGCTGAGACCAAGGGAAGGTGAGGAAGTTCCCCAAGGTTACACAGCAACTTGGTAAGGGGCAGAGCCAGGATTCAGGTCTAGAATCTCAGCCCTTAACCACCAGGCTATGCTTTATTTCTCTAATAAATGAAAGTTGCAGAGCTCATCTTACAAAATCAACTCCAGATATAAAGCAACACTGACTGCTTTAGACACCAGGGTTGTGAGGAAGATTTCACTTGTCAAAGGGGTTCCACTGCCGCACGAGTTGTTAAAATGGAAGGGGGATGTTTGGTGGAGCACCAGAATGCGCAACTTCCTCTTACAGATGAGAAACAGCTCAAGCATCAGAAATTGTAACTTGCACATTGAATAAAAACGAAAACCACAACTGCAGGAAGAAAAAGGATGTTGTTCATTTTCTGTAATTTATCCGAGATTTGTTCATCTGTTGGCAGTGCTTGATTCTCCCAGCAGATAAGGACTGGGAGACAACAAAAGCTTAAGAAAAATATGTAGGAGGAAAAAACAAATTGAAAAAAAAATTCTACCTGTAAATTTAGTATTTTTTTCCTGTCAAATGGGAAAAGGACCACTGTTATTATCAATAAAATTCCTGATTCCAGCTTTTGAAAACTTGTATCCCATGAAAACATAATTTAAGACACTGAAATAAGTAAACAGAAGCAACTATAATTTATTGCTACAAATAATATTTTCTAAGTGTTGGTCATTTACCAAGAGTTAAGAGTCCCATATGCTGCAGTTTAATCCATCATTGGAATTCTCTACAATTTACACTCAACAGGAAGAGTGACAACGGCTTGCATCAACTACACCTTGTTCTTCCCGTAGAGCTAGCAAGGACTGAAGACGGGAAAAGACATGAGTTGTTCCAAAGTTGATAATTCACTGGCGAAATCAGAGTCAGGGCGACGCCCGCTGAGTCAGCACTTATCCCCGCACAGAGCCCAGCATCCGAGAAGCTCGGCGAAAGGAAGACTGCGCCATCCAAGTTGACGGAGGGCCACTAACCCCATTTACTTCTCACAACCAGCCGTCCCACCCCCGCTATCTGCAAGATAAAATTTAGACTCTTTGAGGGCTGGAAAGGGGAGAAATTATAAAATGTCAGTTACCCCTTACCTTGTTTCTCTTTTTCTTTTAGTGGATCAGTGTTATAGACTCGGAATCCATTTTCCATCCCACAGGCAAAGCATCCTAAAGTGTGAGAGAAACACATTAATCACCTTGCTGGGGTCTCCATTAAGGACCCCAGACCTAGAGCTGCAAAAGGAAAGAAAGGGGTCTGGAGAAAGTGGCCTCTCCTAAGAACTCTTGGGGATGCTCAGGCCCCACAGACATTGTCTGCACACGCCACAACTACTCTTCTCACAGACTGTTATTAAATGATGTACACGTCCTAGCACATTCTCGGTCTGACATTTAACATGCAAAGGAGTCTCTGGAGTTACTCACTCCAACCTCCCACTTCAGGACCCTTCTCTGGGGTTCCTGAGGACCAGGCTCCAGCTGAAGTCTTCATTCCAGGAGGAGGGGCTCACCAGCTACCTCCACAAGCCACTCTGGCACTGCACATTTCCCTCAACACCGGCCTCTCGTAATGCTCACCACATAATGGCCTGCCTGTTCCAAACACATCTCTCGAGCACCGTGTGTCAGGTGCCAAGTCCCAGGGAGGCAGCGATGAACAAGAAAGCCCATGTCTCTTGGAGAACAGCCACAATCCCAGCAGGTGCTGACACTCTGGCTTGGGGAAAGAGAGCAAAGGGCTGCCCCAGGATAGTCTTTTAGATGGCAGCTCTGAGGTCTCCCGTGACCTCAACTCTCTCCTGTAAATAATCCTAACTCCCTAAACCCTTGTCATGGCCACCAGTGACCCGGGTCACCATCTCCAAGTCACACAGCAGGTTGTTAATGGTCCAGTTAAGGGAACTGTCAGGAGCTGAAGGAAGCACTCAAGTTTGAAGATGATCCTATGACCTGGACTCCATTTGCCTTAAGTGCAACCCAAGACCACATTAACCTCCCTAAACGCTACCATGTCTGACTGTTGGCTCATGTGGCTGGAAGGACAAAAGCCAAACTCTCCAATTCTTTTTCACAAGACACGCTGCAAAGCCTGGTCCCTCACAGCAAGCACACAACTAGTCTGCATGACAATCTTACTGATTTCCAGCTTTGGAACCAATTATTCTGCTCTACCAGCCACCCTTCCAAAGGTGAAAAGTGTGCTTCTATTTTTTGTCCAAATTACTTAAAAACTGCAGAACACGACAGATTCAAGGACCCATGACACTTACCCAGCGAGCTGGAGACTGTGTTCTGCAATCAACTTTCAGGCTCTGAAATGCACTTTATCTTAGCCTGGAGTCTGAAATACACTCGAAAGTGCCACATTGCTTATTATCTCATAACTTATTCTGGTTTGCAACTCCCTCTTTGTGTTACTGGAATCATGTAATCTGGACACAGATATCAGAGTTTTGTTTCTCAGAAGATACAGACACAATACAGTAGCTGAATCTTTTTCCTTCCTCTGTCAACTATTACATCTTTCCTGAATTTTAAGCCTGCACCTACCTTATTTGTCTTCACCAGAACACATATATTTCGGACAGACATATAAAAATATACAATCTTTATAAATACACAAGAGAAAAGCAGACCCCAATAGAAAACTTAGCAGAAGACTTGGACATTTCGTAAAAGAGAATATCTAAATGGCTAGTAAACATACAAAATAGGGAAGTGCAAATACAATCTCAAATACAACACAAGGAGATCTACACACTCCCCCAAATGGCCAAAATGATGGAAAATACCAAGTGTGAGGTGGGGCAGAGGCACAGTAACTGCTGGTGGAGGGCAAACTGGTACAACCATTTCGGAAAACTGTTTGCACTATCTACTACAGCTGTCAAGTCCACTCCGAGGTACACATGCCTTGCAGAAACGACAACGCACGTTCACCAGAAGACATCTATTAGAATGCTTGTGGTAGCACTATTATACTCGTGATGGACAAAAAGGGGGAACCTACCCAAATGCCCACCAGTGGTAGAATGGATAAAAGAATTTGATACATGCACACAAAATAACACTATACATCAATGAGAACCATCTGTACTCAACACGGAAAAAAATCTCAAAGACATTATGTTGAATAAAAAAGCCAGAAACAAAAAGAAAGTGCAGAGACAGGCAAAACTCATCTCTGCTGTCAGAAGTTACACTGTGGGGCCGGGCCTGTGGCCGAGGGGTTGAGTTCACCCACTCTGCTTCGGTGGCCCAGGGTTTCCCCAGTTCAGATCCTGGGTGCCAACATGGCACCACTCATCAAGCCACGCTGAGGCAGCGGCCCACATTGCAGAGCCAGAGGGACCTAAAACTAGAAGATACAACTACGTACTGGGGGGCTCTGGGGAGAAGAAAAAAAAAGAATGGCAACAGATGTTAGATCAGGTGCCAATCTTAAAAAAAAAATAACAATAATAATAATAATTTCTGGGTCCGCCTGGTGGCGCAGCAGTTAAGTGCCCATGTTCCGCTTCGGAGGCCTGGGGTTCCCCGGTTCGGATCCCGGGTGTGGACATGGCACGGCTTGTCAAGCCATGCTGTGGCAGGCGTCCCACATAGAAAGTAGCGGAAGATGGGCACAGATGTTAGCTCAGGGCCAGTCTTCCTCAGCAAAAACAGGAGGATTAGCAGCAGATGTTAGGTCAGGGCTGATCTTCCTCCAAAAAAATAATAATAATAATTTCTAAGCCTAAAGTTGCAATGAGAGTGTTAAAAGCGCCGAGAGTAAAAATTAAAAATCAGTATAAGTAAAAGCAAAATGTAATCAACTCAGCATCTGGCATAAATTTATATCACAGGAAATTAACCTAAAGGTAACCAAAAGCTTAAGTAAACAAGCATTTTTTTCCCCGAAAACACTGTAAGCTTTACTCAAAATTTGTTACAATGAAACAAGCTAGTTTTACAAAAGCGCATTTTTCAGACAACTGAAATACATCCCTTTAAAAGCCGAAGCTGTCTTTTTAAAACAATCTTTGATGAAACCTTTATAAAAATATTATAAACTTTACCGCTTTCTTAAATAATTAGCATCATTATGAGCCTCAATTATTATACTGAAGCTTAACACAAAGATTCCTCATTTCGTGTTAAGGCAGGTATATAAAAATGATGTCCTTGCATTAAATGGGTTCAATCTTTCTGCTTTCACAGACACGAAAGTCACCGCAGGAGTTTTTACAGTTCTCTCCCGTCCATCACTATCAGCCGACCAACTCTTCACTGAAAGCACGTTTCTTAAGGAGTTGTCACAACCCTATTAAGTCCTTAAAGAGTTCTCACATATTACCAGAACCTCTTAAAAACCCCACCAGCCCTCCTCCAGTAATCGGAACCCAAGCGCTCAGCCACACACTGCCCGATGTCCTACATCGCGCCCCCAACGCACAGCTCCCGGATCCTAAACGCGTTCCTCCGCAATCCCCGCAGCGCGAGCGAACCCACACCGCCTGCGGTCCCCGGCCGCGGCCGCCACCGCTTCCAGCCTTCCCGGTGTGCCCGCCGCCGCCTCCGGGAGCCCTCCACGGCCCCGAAGGCCCGAGAGCCCGCCGCGCGCAATGGGCGAGAACCACCGGCTGTCTCGGGCTGGCGCAGGTTCCACCGTCCCCGCCGTGCCCCTCGGTGACACCGACTCGACCCCGCAGGCCGGCCGGCGCGCCAGGCCGCCCTCCTCGCCCCGCGGGCCCCGCGGCGCAGACCCTCAGGAACGGGCCGCGCAGGCGCCGCGCAGGGCTCTCGGCAGCCGGCCCGGGAGCCGCCGCGCGCCTCGGCCCGCCCGCAGGCCCTCCGGCACGGGCAGGGCGGCTCCAGCCCGCGGCGCCCGAGCCCCGGCCGCGCCTCCGCCGGAGAGGCTCCGACCCCACCGAACAAAGGCGCGGCCGGGGGCGGCGCGCCTCGGACGGCTTCCGGTGAGACCGACGCGGGGCGCCGACGCGGGCCCGGCGATAACGGCCGGGCGCGCAGGAGCGGGGCTCCGCGGGATCGCCCGCCGTCTGTCCGCGTGAGGGCCGGAGGGACCGGGCCCGCCCCGGGGGAGGCGGCCGGGCCGGGGGCCGCGGCGGGGCGCCCTCACCGTGGTCCTGGTTGAAGCCGGCGTAGAGCAGCCCGTTGCCGTGGGGGTTGCACGGCAGGAGGTTCATGGCGCCGCCGCCCCTCACCGCCTCATGCCGCTCGGGAGGCCGGGGCTGGGGTCCCGTCAGGCCGGCGCGGAGGCCGCCGCGGCCGGAAGCGACGAGCGGCCGTGCGTGCGCGCGCAGCCAGGGCGCTGCGGAGCGCCGGGTGCATCCACCCGCGGACGGCCAGGGCGGGGAGCGAGCGCCGAGAGCGTCACGTGCGCGGAGGCGGGCCCGGGTCTACGGGGGGCGTGGCCGCGTCCGGGGGCGGGCGGACCTGAGGAGGGCGTGTCCGAGCCCGGGGCGGGGCCTGGCCGGAGGGGGCGGGGCCTGAGCGGGGGAGGGCGCGGCGCGTCTGGGGGCGGGGACCGCCTGCGAGGGGCGGAGCTGAGCCTGAGGACGACCACCCTCGGGAGGGGAGGGGATTCAAAGAGGCCGCCGAGCCTGGAGCCCCTCATGAGCAGGCAGGGCCCACAGCAGCCCCCGACTCCAAGAAATCATATAAATTTAGGTAAGTGTAAGAGAGTTTTCTTGTTTTAAATCGATTAGAAAGATAAATGAAAATGGTAATGCTTTACGGGGTTTTTAACACATATAGAAGTAAAATATACACAAAAATAGCCAAATGTATACAAGTCAGCAAACAGAAGTATATGAAAGTATAGAAGCCTCTCCATTCAGAACCACCCCCATGACACAGGACCCCCCCAGAATGCAGAATCCCCTGGGACACACAGAACCCCCAGGGCACTGAGCACCCTCAGGACACACAGAGCCCCCTGGGACACACAGGACCTGGCCCATGGTCCTGCTCTAATCTAACATGAGCAGCCATGGAGGCAGGAGCAGCCGGCCTTGGGGGTCTCTTGCCCAGAGAGCCCTCTGCTCTCCCGCCTCACTCTCCCGTCTCCTATCTCTCCCTCCTACCTGGACACCTGCATTCCAGGCAGCACCCCCTTCCCACCCGCCTGCTGCCCTTCCATCTGCACACTTGGGCTGCTGGTCCACCCTCCAGGGCAGAGACCTTTCCAGTGTGTGGTCGGTGTCTGCCGGAGCAGCTCTCCCTCTGTGCCGCAGATGGTGCCTCCAGTTTGTTGAATAACTGGGTTCCTCATATATGGGGGTAATGCAGGCTGGCCCGGCTTGGGGAGCTGGACAGGCAGCCGGCCCACGGTTTGGGATAGGGGCCAGGATCTAATGGCAGACCTGGGGCTCCTCACCGCAGCCCACACACTCAGAAAGAACCCTGTTGCCAGAGGGTCTTGCTTTCGTTTGTCTGGTCATTACTGTGGAGCAAGAGTGTGCAGGTACCCATGGTGACCTCACTGACACGGGCCCTCAGGGAAGTGGAGAGACTCAGCATTTCCTTGATTTCCCTGAGGGCCACCTTTCGGGCCAACTTCAGTTCTCACCTCACTCAAAGTCCTTCTTTGGCTGCAATAGGCTGGGGGCACCAGTAAGGACATCCCCTCACCACAACCATCGCATCCTGACCGGGAAGCTCAAAGCTGCATCACCCACCGGAGTGGATTGAATGGTGGCCCCCAAAAGATGTGTCCACCCAGAACCTGTGAATGTGACCTTCCTTGGAGATTCTTTGCAGATGTAATTAAGTATCCCGAGATGAGATCATCCTGGATTTAGGGTGGGCCTTAAATCCATGACAAATGTCCTCCTTAGAAGAGAAGGGGGAAAACTGGGGAGGACAGCCATGTAACAACAGAGCCCGAGATTGGAGTGCTATGGCCACACACCACGAATGCCAAGAATTGTGAGCCACCAAACACAGTGGGAAGAGGCCTTGGGGCACCTGCCCTAGGGCCCCTGACTGTGAGAACATGGACATCCTTGTTTGAGCCAACCCTCTGGGACCCTTTTGGCAGTCCTCAGAAACTAACACACCCCCATTGATAGCTCACAAGTCTTCAGGTGGAAGACAGGAAAAGGAACTTGAAACGAGTGTTAGGATCCTCACCCTTTCCTAAGAGGGAGAGAGGAAGGCACGTTCTCAGCTCTGGGGGGCAGACTGGGGTTTGAGTCAGGGATAGAGGGAATAGGTGTTACATATGTTCCATGTTAAAACCCAACTTTCTATTTGTAAGAGGAAAAATACCATGCAATATTTTAACAATATAGGCCACAGAAAGAAACACTTCCCAGAATTCCCTCGGAATACTCAGAGTACCCCTGTGAGGCAAGGAGTGTCTCCACTGGGGACTGGCTACCCATGAGATGTCTCTATCTATTATGGGGTTATTAAAGGCTTGGGAAAAAAAGATGAAAAATACAGTGCAAGGCCAGGGGAGTTTAGCCACTTGTGGAGAATCAAATATACTCCATCCACGCAGCAATGGACAGTTTGTGGCGTCCATCACCACACAATTCCACAGAGGCATGAAAAGGAACAGCCAGAGCCGTTTGTGTCCAGGTGGATGAATCTCAAAAGAATGTTGAACAAAGAAAGCAAGTTGCAAAAGTATACCTATGGTAGGATTCACAAAGCTCACAATAGGCAAACTCAACAACCTATTGTGTACGGATACATATGTATGTGGATGCAGACATATGAAGAAAACCAGGGGCATGGTTTATACAGATTGGAGATGGTGGTTACTCCTGGGGGCAAGAGAGCTATAATCTCCAGTAGAGGAGGGGCATGTGTGGTCGCTGAATGATGGACCCCAAGGATGTGCACTCCTAATCTCTGCAACCTGGGAATGTGTCACTTTATATGGCAGAAGGGACTTTGCAGATGGGATTAAATTAAGGATCTTGAGATGGGGAGAGTAGCCTGGGTTATCCAGGTGGCCTGAAATGTAATCACATTATAAGGGGGAGGCAGGAAGGTGTGAAATTAATAAGAGAAACCTGGACTAAACTGGAGTGGGGAAGAACTGTAGGCAGAGCTCTCACGCCGTATCAGATCATTGTCACTGACACCAAACAGGAAGGGAAGGACGCTTGCATCTCCAGCAGGAGGTACATTGTGTAAACATGATAGAGTGTACTTACACAAACCTAGATGGTATAGCCTACTACACACTGTCAACTGACAGGGCAAGTTTGCCTGTTATTTATCTCAAAATGAGTTTATTCAAGAATAGCCAACAGAATTCCAATTTGGGATGTGTGTGCCATGGGGAACCACAGGCAGATCCAGAGAACAAAGGAGGAGCTGCTTTTACAGAGGAGGGGGGTGCTGCTCTGAAGGAAAGTCCATTGGGGGAAAGTGACAGTTCAGGGCGGCATGCTTCTCATTGGCTGAGCTTTGGCATTTGTCATTGGCTGAGCTGTGGTGTTTCTCATTGGCTGGGCTGTGGGGTTTCTCATTAGCTGGGCTGTGGCATTTCTCATTGGCTGGGCTGTGGGGCTTTTCATTGGCTGGGCTGTGGGGTTTTTCATTGGCTGGGCTGTGGTATTTCTCATTGGCTGGGCTGTGGGGCTTTTCATTGGCTGGGCTGTGGCCTGTCTCATTGGCTGGGCTGTTGGTGGTTTGGGAGAGAAATCTTCCTTCAGTCCTAAAGTAGTTGTACTTCCTGCTGGAGATATGAATGTCCTGTCTTCCTGGTTGGTGACATTGACGACATGTGATGGGGGTAAGAGCTCCCCCTACAGGCCTTCCCGATTTCGATTTGATTACAGTTTCTTTTTTTAATTCCCACAACACCTAGGCTGCATGGTACTAATCTTATGGGACCACCATCCTATATGCAGGCCATCACTGACTGAAAGGCATGGCTGGTACTCTACTACTGCAGGAAGATTTCTCTCCCCACCTGGCAGCAGCCCAGATAATGAGAAGCATTGCCGCCCTGAACTGTTCCTCTCCCCCAATGGACTTTCCTTTAGAACAGCCTCTCCCTCTCCCCCCTTTCTCTGTAAAAGCAGCTCCTCCTTTGTTCTCTGGATTTGCCTGTGGTTGCCCATAGCATGCACATCCTGAGTTGCAATTCTTTTGGCTATTCCCAAATAAACTTGTTTTATGAGTAAAACAACTGTCTGATTTACTTTTTCAGTTGACAAGAGTCAGTGTGACCACAGAGGCAGAGATTGGGTGGTGCAGCCAGGAACCGAGGAATGCTGGCAGCTTCTAGAAGCTGGAACAAGCCTGGAACTGATTCTCCCCTGGAGCTTCTGGAAGGAACCAGCCATGCCAACACCTTGCTTTTAGCCCCTTGAGACTTGTGTTGGACTTCTGACCTCCAGAACTGTAAGAAAAGGAATGTGTATTATTTTAAGCCATGAAAGCTCGTAATCTGGTATAGCATGTGGCAGGCTGAAGAATGGCCCTCAAAGATATCAGGTCCGAGTCCCAGGAACCTGTAAATGTTACCTTATTTTGGAAGAAGGATCTTTGTAGATGTGATTAAGTTAAGGACCTGAGATGGGGAGATTATCCTGCATTACGTGGATGTGCCCTAAATGCCATCACCTGTGTCCTTATAAGAGGACAGCAGAGGGAGATTTGACACACACAGGAAGACAGGGCAGGACAAAAGCAGGACCCCACATGAACACACACCAGAATGGGGCAGTGTCCAAGTCAGCCGAAGACGAGACGCCCGTCCTGGTGACTGAGCGTCTGCCACTTCTTACCAACGACAGCTTCACTTTGCTCAGCTTTCCCACCTTCTAGATAAGAATTATTAAGATAGCAGTCTCAGAATCTGCACCATGACAGCTTTAAACACAGAGCAAAGTGCATTTCCTCCAGCACTCCCCAGTCGCCCAGGACAGGCCCTACCCTAAGTCTTTTCCAACACCCTCCTACAGAGATGCCCCCCGTTTCTTGAAGTGCGAGGTCTCCCTCATTGCAGTGAGTCTGCTGTGCTCATGGTAGTCTTTGGCTGATGGCACCAACAGCACTTCTGGGCTGCCTCACCTAGGCGGGGTGAAGGCTGGAGCAACAGCAGCTGCTTTGGGGCAGGGAGGACTCTGGAACTCTTCCTTTTTGCTTGTCTTCCTCTCCACGGTGACTCAGAGGCCTCCTCACCCAGGCAGGTTCGGTGGTTATAGCGGGAAAGTAGAGTGAAAGAGCAGTATTCTGCTCTTGAGTTCTGGACTAAGGCAAGGAAAGGACAGTAGTGTTAAAAGCCAAAACTTTCACTGGCAGGAGCCAGCCTTTTTTGAGAAGAAAGGTGTGTGAGAATCCAAAGATCTGAAGAAAGAGGGCACAGACCTAATCTTCCATCAAAGCAGGAACACATGGTGCCAGCCCCCGGCCCCGTATTCAGGCTGGTCAAGGAAGAAGGGTCAGAGGTGAGGAGGGGCAGAGCCAGCCCAGGACACAGCTCAGCCTCTGCCACAGGGAGCACTGACCCTCACCAGGGCAGAGAACCATGTTGGGCCCCCGCCTGCCTGCATGGAGAAGTTGCTCCCGTTACCAGCCACCAACCCCGTCTGCCCACTGCCTGGCAGAAGCATCCTACAGCAACAGCTGTCTCATTCTGAGACTCTGCTCAGCCTCACCCAGATTACTGTTTGGCTAACACCCTTCAGTAGCTCAGCACACTGAGAACACCCCCGCCCCTTGGAGGCCCCAAGAACATGTACGTCGTGGGGAGTGAACAGAATGAGCACAGGGTCGTGCCCAGCTCACCACCCTACCCTCCTGGCTGGGATGAGGTGCATCCCGTCCCCGTAACAGCTGGACACCTCTCCCCAGGTCCCCTAATACACGCAGCTTTCGTTTCGCTTCTCAAATCCACAGTTACCTCGATGAAGCGGTTCTCCAGCAAAGGGAGGCGTCTCCATCTCCATCTCTTTGGCTAAACAAGTATCATCAAGCCTGTAATTGGCCTTTTTTCCAGATTCACTATTTGCCTAGATAATTCCTCATCAAAGTTGTAAGCTCTGTGGTTAGGAAATTATTCTGCATTGCAGGAATTTTCACAGGGCAATAGAAAACATAATTGTACACGTTACATTTTTAATCTAGACGCCTGAAAAGAGAATTGCAGACACCTGGGACATAGTTTGGGGCTCGTGTTTATACTGTGGGTGGTTCTGCTGGCAGTGAGGGTCACGGAAGAAAATGACAAAGTTTGAGAGCAGCTTTCTCTAGGGTTCTGTTTACTTTTCATTATATTTTCTGTATGTTCACCACCAAAACACGTATAGTTCTACTTAATATGTTCCGCATTCGGGTTTGTTTTTATTTCACAGAAATGCCGCTCTGATCTGCTAAGCACTTTCCACTGTGAAGCATAACTATTTCCTTGTTGTGTGAGTGTCCTGGAGCTGCCATAACCAGCGCCACAAACTAGGGACCTAAAACAGCAGGAGCTCGTCCTCTCACAGTCCAGGAGGCCAGAGTCTGAAATCCAGCTGTGGACAGGGCTGCACTCCCTCTGGAGGCTGCTGGGCGGCTCCTTCCTGCCTTGTCCAGCTTCTGGTGTCCTTCGTCTCTGGAGGGCTGAGGCCTCTGGGTGCCTGTGCGCTCCAAGCACCAGGCCCTTGGAAGGGCTCTCGGTCACAGAGGCTCAGAGGACTGTCTTATTCCTTCTAGGACATCAGTGGTAGTCCTGAGGAGTCCATTTCCAAAGAAAGTAGAAAGGGGAAAAGAGCCCTATTTGGCCTGGATTAACCTTGCGGCCAGGGGGTCTATTCCCAGTAGCCCATCGTCATGCACCGGCCTCAGGGAGGTGCGTTCTCACCTCCCTTCAGGGTCTCAAGAGTGTGCTGTTCGGAGGGAGGAGAAGAGGTGCGTGGGGTTTTCATTCACCTCGGACCTCTCCTATGTCTCTCCTGGTCGCACATGCAGGAGAGAGATGCCCCACCTTGGCTGACCCTGCATTGGTCACTGCAGGTCAGAGGACAGCCCGTCTTGCGCACCGTGGCCGTCCCTGTTAGTGGTCAGTGGGCCGGCCCTTCTTCTCTCTGCTCTCTCCATCCACTGCCCAACGAGAGAAGGTGCCATGGTCCTGCCAGGCTGTCCTCCCAGGCCGGCAGCCCCTTGTGAGGTACTGTCCCCTCAGGGTTTACCTGCTGTCCACTCGCCCATGGACACTTGTCCCCATCGGGGGCTGGACAACCCCGAGCCTGGCTCCAGGCCTTCAGTGGTGGCCATGCTCAACTCTGCTCTCTGGGCCTCGGTTCCACCATCTCTGAATAAAGGAGATGCTCCCGATTCTAGGGTCCCTTAAATTTCTGAAAATCCATAAATCATTAACAGAAACTGAGGACATCTGGGTGTTTTCTCATTTCACGTTATTTTTACCCCTCATTTTAGCCTCCAGCTGCCACAGAGAGATGTCTAGCAGGTACAACCAGGAAGGAGAGACCCTGCCCGGGGTCTTTGCAAAGTCAGCACCGTCCTTCATGTGTCACTTGTGATTGGTGATAGGACCTCGTCTGTTGGGGGAGAGCCTGAGGACGTCTGTGAGCACACCAGGGGCTCCTCTCCAGGATCTTACCAGACAGGCGCACGCTGGAGTGCCACTCCTTACCACTTCCCACTTCCTGCCCCGACGTCTCTTTTCAGGAGAAGGAATCTTTTTCAATAGATGATACAGTTCAGGAGTGAAGGCTTGTTACCAACGCTGAGTACGAGCACTAATGTGTGGCGCCTGAAACAGGCAATAGAGCAAATGAAATAAAGGGCTATATAAATATCCCACATCAGAAAGAACCAGAGGCAACTCTACCAAGAAACAAGTACACATTTTATTGTTGAGAAACATTTTCTTAAATAATAGTGTTCACTTCATTCCTTACGAAACAGCTCTGAGTGACACTTTCCTTGCCAGTCTGCATCTGTAGTGCCTATGTTGTGGCTGTGTTCAATATAACAAGAGATATCTTTGGCATTTTCTTCCCTTAGCTTCATAACTTGTGGAACATCTTATACAAAAAAAAATGTAGATTTACAGAAAAATATGCATATAAATCACTTATTAATCCCAAAACGTAGTAAATAACATAGCAAACGCTTTATCAAACCCATTTCATGCACAGCCGGACAGATCTGTTGTGCATAATCTCTAATGTGTCTGCAGCATTTTATAAATTAGTGCTTTGATGTGAAAAAGGAGGTTTACAAAAAGCCCCTCTCATCACGTTGATGACTCTAATTTATCTATCATTGCTTTTCAGAGTCCCTTGAATTTATACTCATCACACACATATCACCATTCTTATAAAAGCAGTTATTTTAAGGAAAAAGTTACACTGCAATCATGATATAAGTGACATTCAAAATTTGATGTTATCAAGAGTTGAGCAGAGAACTAACTTTCCCTTTATAAACACAAGTCTAAAATAGGAGCTTCATGCACATCCACATAGAAACATCAAAGTCGAACCACAGGACGGGCTTCACTGTGGGGAGTGGTATGGTCACCACTGGGAGGTGTCTCTTGGATCTAGAATGGCCTCTCGTCTCCCAGTGCAACTGCTCAGAGTCTCCTGGAGATTCCAGCCTGTGTCTGTCTTGTGCCTTTTCTAGGAGACTTTACAACTATTTCTGGTGCAGCGTTTGGGCGGGCTCTGGGGTGGGCGGGAGGCCTTAACTTTGCGGAGGCTGCTCCTCTTGTGAGTGGAGCTGGCAGTGAGGGAGTAGGATCGGCCGTGCATCATCCTGGTGTTCAGGCCATTGGCCATCGAGAATGATTTGAGGTGGCTTCTTAAGGCCATAGGGAGCGGTAGCTTGTCCACCAGGTGCACAGGAGTGCAGGACACCACTGCTCGGCAGCACAGGTCCTGCAGGCTCAGTACTTGGGAAAGAAAAGAAAACTGTGTTTAGTTTTTGCTGTCCTGGACACAGGGCCAACGAAATGGCAGCCTGCATGCCTGTCTGCCCTCCTTTCCCAGGACTTGGGCTGGGTGGACTACAGGATGTTGTTGCTGAACACCCCCTGCAGCACCTGGCAGGTAGGAGATAGATCGTCCTGCTTTCATCAAACTCAGTTTGCCCCCAAACTTGAGACCCTGGCCATCTCTTTCTCTGGGTCTGAGAGACGAGTTGCCCTTCCTGGTGATGGTCAATGAGATCTCCTCCAGGACTCAAGTATGACCACAGTTCAGGGTTAGAGACCAAGGCTTCAGGAGACATGCTTTCTCAGTTGTATAGCTGACACCAAAACGTGTATTATTAAGAGACGTCAGCATCACGCAAAGGGAGCACTTTCCTTAGCCTCTCCCCACTAAGATATAACGAAAAGGACATTCGTGAACCAACAGTGGACACCCATGCAACACAACAGACATCTGAGAGATCCATGCAGCCAAACGTCTGAAGGTGGGGGTGCTGGAACCCCGGGAGGCAGTGGAAGGAGGTGAGTGGATCTCTTCCTGCTCCCCAGCAGCAGTGATCTAGGGCACGGGACCTCACACAGTGGCCAGCACTCGACTCTGAGAGGAGGGGGAAAGGGCAGCCCTCCACGGGAATGCTTTCACTCTCAGAGCTGCCTCCCAGCCCGCGGGAACACCCCACTCAGTGGCTCAGTCGGGGGGGGGGGGCCCTCAATCAAGCTGAGCAGCCCAGGTGGGCAGCCAGTGAGTGCAGAGTGTGAGTGTGGGAGGGACAGAAGGCACCCCCCCATCCTGCCTGGTGTATCAGTTCTGCCAGTCCGCCAGGGCAGACGACCCTTGCCAGAGCACCTGCACCTACGTGTGTGAAGCAGCAGTGGCCAGATGCAGAGAGCCCTCTCAGCACAGCCTCCAATGAATGGGAACAATGGGCAGGGGTGGCAGTGGGCTCAGACAGTGCAGCTCCTGCTCCACCCCAGTGGGGGCAGTGGAATCTGCAACCAGATCCTACCACTATGCAACAAAAGTCCACCCCATCAAACAGCATGAAGAAGGACATTAATGCTCCAGATCAGAAGGAAATGACAAGCACCCAGAAACCACTCCTGAAGTCACAGAAATTTATAACGTAAGTGACAGAGAATTCAAAATAGTTGTCATAAAGGAACTCAACCAGTTACAAGAAGACTCAGAAAGACAGTTCAGTGAGCTCAGGAATAAAATTAATGAGCAGAGGGAATTCTTCACAAAAGAGATTGAAAGTATAAAAAAAATCATAAATGTTGGAGATGAAGAACACAATGAATGAGATTTAAAAAATCTGGAATCCTTAAAAAACAGAGCTGATATTATGGAGGACAGAATTAGCAATTTAGAGAACAGAAATATAGAAATGCTTCAGGTGGAGGATGAGAGAGAACTAAGACGAAAAAGAAATGAAGAAATTCTTCAGGAAATATCCGACTCAATTAGGAAATGCAGCAATAGGATCAGAGGTATTCCAGAGGGAGAAGCGTGGAAGAAAGAAGAAGAGAGCTTGTTCAAAGAAATAATAGCTGAGAACTTCCCAAACCTGGGGAAGGAGCTGGAATTACATGTAAAATGAAGCTAACGGAACTCCTAATTATATCAATGTAAAAAGACCTTCTCCAAAGCATATAATAGTAAAACTGGCAAAAGTCAATGACAAAGAAAGAATACTAAGGGCAGCAAGGCAGAAGAAAATAACTTACAAAGGAACCCCTATCAGGTTTTCAGCAGATTTCTCAGCAGAAACCTTACAGGCTAGGAGAGAATGGAATGATATATTCAAAATCTTGAAAGACAAAGACTTTAAGCCAAGAATACTCTATCCTGCAAAAATATCCTTCAGATACAATGGAGAAATACAGTCTTTCCAAAATAAACAAAAACTGAGGGAGTTCATCACCACAAGACTCCCCAACACAAGAAATGATCAAGAAGGTCCTCATACCTGAAAAAAAGGAAAGAGTTTACAAAGCCTTGAGCAAGCAGATAAACAGGCAGACAAAATCAGAAAATTGCAGCTCTCTATCAGAGCAGGTTAGCAAACAATTATAACATTAAAGATAAAGAGAAGGAAAGCATCAAAAATAACTATAATCACTTCATTTTAATCACAAACTCACAATGCAAAATGGAGTAAGTCATGACAAGAATAACTTGGACAAGGAAGAGGAAAGACACAGAAACTCCTTAGACTAAGGAGATAAGAGGCTATGAGCAAATGGACTGTCATGTATGAGATCTTTTATACAAACTTCACAGTAACAACTAAACAAAAACTCAGAACAGAGACAGAAATGATAAAGAGAAAACTGAGAACACCATCATAGAGAATCACCAGATTGAATTAGCAGTTGGAAATACATGGGATGAGAAACAAGGGAAATACAGAACAACCAGAAAACAAGAGACAAAATGGCAGCACTAAGCCCTCATCTATCAATAATCACTGTAAACGTAAATGGATTGAACTCTCCAATCAGAAGACACAGAGGGGCAGGATGGCTTAAAGAACAAGACCCAACAATATGCTGCCTCTAGGAAACACATCTCAGCTCTAAAGACAAAGACAGACTCAGAGTGAAGGAATGGAATATGATTCTACAAGCAAATGACAAACAAAAGAAAGCAGGCATTGCCATACTTATATCAGACAAAGTAGACTTCAAGAGAAAACAGGCAACGAGGGGCTGGCCCCATGGCCAAGTGGTTGAATTTTCATGCTCCACTTCAGTGACCCAGGGTTTCACTGGTTCAGACCCTAGGCACGGACCTGGCACCACTCATCAAGCCATGCTGGGGTGGTGTCCCACATAGCAGAACTAGAAGGACCAACAACTAGAATATACAACTATGTACTGGGGGGCTTCAGGGAGAAGAAGAAAAAATAAATAAAATAAAACAGGCAATGAGAGACAAAGAGGGGCAGTATATAATGATAAAAGGAACACTACACCAAGAGGACATGACACTTATATATGCACCTAACACAGGAGCACCAAAGTACATAAAGCAACTATTAACAAATCTAAAAGGGGAAATTAACAGCAACACAATAATAGTAGGGGACCTCAACACACCACTTACATCAATGGACAGATCTTCCAGACAGAAAGTCAACAAGGAAATAGTGGAATTAAATGAAAAACTAGACCAGATGGACTTAATAGGCATATATAGAACACTCCAACCAAAAACAGCAGAATACACATTCTTCTCAAGTGCACATGGAACATTCTCAAAGATAGACCATATGTTGGGAAACAAGGTAAGCCTTAATAAATTTAAGAAAATTGAAATCATATCAAGCATCTTTTCTGACCATAACGCTGTGAAACTAGAAATCAACTATAAGAAGAAAGCTGGGAGAGTGACAAATATGTGAAGACTAAACAACATGCTACTGAACAACCAAAGGATCACTGAGGAAATTAAAGGAAAAATAAAAAAATATCTGGAGACAAATGAAAATAAAAACACACCATAGCAACTCATATGGGATGTAGCAAAAGCAGTCCTAAGATGGAAATTCATACCCACATTAACAAAGAAAAATCTCAAATAAGCAATTTTAAACTACACCTAACAGAACTAGAAAAAGAAGAATAAACAAAGCCCAAAGTCAGCAGAAGGAGGGAAATAATAAAAATTAGAGTAGAAATAAAGGAAATTGAAACAAACAAACAAAAAAGCAGTAGAAAGGATCAATGAAACTAAGAGCTGGTTCTTTGAGAAGATCAACAAAATTGACAAACCCTTAGCCAAACTCACTAAGAAAAAAAGAGAGAAGACTCAAATAAATACACTTAGAAATGAAAGAGGAGAAATTACAATGGATAACACAGATATACAAAGGATTATACTATGAAAAACTATATGCCAACAAAATGGACAATCTAGAAGAAATGGATAAGTTCTTAGACTCATACAACCTCCCAAAACTAAATCAAGAAGAAATAGAGAATCTGAATAGACCAATCACCAGTAAAGAGATTGAAACAGTAATCAAAAACCTCCCAAAAAATAAAAGTCCAGGACCAGACGGCTTCTCTGGAGAATTCTACCAGACATCAAAGAAGATTTAATACCTATCCTTCTCAAACTATTCCAAAAAATTGAAGGAGACAGAACACTTCCTAATTCATTCTATGAGGTCAACATCACCCTGATCCCAAAGCTGGATAAGGACAATGCAAAGAAGGAAAATTACAGGCCAATATCGCTGATGAACATAGATGCAAAAATCCTCAACACAATATTGGCAAACCAAATACAGAATACATTAAAAGGATCATACACCATGATCAGGTGGGATTTATTCCAGGAATGTAGGGATGGTTCAACATCTGCAAATCAGTCAATGTGATATATCACATTAACAAAATGAGGAGTAAAAACCACATGATCATCTCAATAGATGCAGAGAAAGCATTTGACAAGATCCAACATCCATTCATGAAAAAAACTCTCAATAAAATGAGTATAGAAGGAAAGTACTTCAAGAGAATAAAGGCTATATATGACAAACACACAGCCAACATCATATTCAATAAGGAAAAAGTCATTCCTCTGAGAACAGGAACAAGACAAGGATGCCCACTCTTACCACTCCTATTCAACATAGTACTGGAGGTTTTGGCCAGAGAAATTAGGCAGGGAAAAGAAATACAGGGAATCCAAAGTGGCAAGGAGGAAGTAAAACTCTCGCTGCTTGCAGATGACATGATTCTCTATATAGAAAATCCCAAAGAAACCATCAAAAAACTATTAGAAATAATCAACTACTACAGCAAATTTGCAGGGTACAAAGTCAACTTACAAAAATCAGTTGCAACTCTATAGTCTAATAATGAACTAACAGAAAGAGAACTCAAGAATACAATCCCATTTACAACCACAATAAAAACAATAAAATATCTAGGAATAAATTTAACTAAGGAGGTGAGAGACCTATACACTGGAAAGTATAAGACATTATTGAAAGAAACTGATGATGACATAAAGAAATGGAAAGATTTTCCATGCACATGGATTGGAAGAATAAACATAGTTAAAATGTCCACATTACCTGAAGCAATCTACAGATTCAACGCAATCCCAATCAGAATCCCAATGACATTCTTCATGGAAATAGAACAAAGAATCCTAAAATTCATATAGGGTAACAAAAGACCATGAATTGCTAAAGCAATCCTGAGAAAAAAGAACAAAGCTGGAGGCATCACAATCCCTGACTTCAAAATATACTACAAAGCTACAGTAATCAAAATAGCAAGGTACTGGTACAAAAACAGGCACACAGATCAATGGAACAGAAGTGAAAGCCCAGAAATAAAACCACACATCTATGGATAGCTAATCTTCAACAAAGGTGCCAAGAACATACAATGGAGAACAGAAAGTCTTTTCCATAGATGGTGTTGGGAAAACTGGACAGCCACGGGCAAAAGAATGAAAGTAGACCATTCTCTTAATGCCATTTACAAAAATGAACTCAAAATGGATCAAAGACTTGAAGGTAAGACCTGAAACCATAAAACTCCTAGAAGAAAATATAGGCAGTACACTCTGACATTGGTTTAGAAGCCTTTTTTTTTTTCCTGCTTTCTTCTCCCCAGATCCCCCCAGTACATAGTTGCATATTTTAGTTGTGGTCCTTCTAGTTGTAGCACATGGGACGCCACCTCAACATGGCCTGATGAGCAGTGCCATGTCCGCACCCGGGATCCAAACCCTGGGCCGCCAAAGTGGAGTGCGCAAACTTAACCACTTGGCCATGGGGCCAGCCCCCTGGAAGCATCTTTTTAACTACGATGTCTACTCAGCCAAGGGAAACAAAGGAAAAAATAAACAAATGAGACTTCATCAGACTAAAGAGCATCTGCAAGGCAAAGGAAACCAGGAACAAAACAAAAAGACAACCCACCAACTGGGAGAAATTATTTTCAAATCATATATGCCACAAGGGGTTAATCTCCAAAATATATAAAGAACTCATAAAACTCAGCAAAAAAACAACCAACCTGATCAAAAAATGGGCAGAGGATATGAACAGACATTTTTTCAAAGAAGATATACAGATGGCCAACAGGCATGTGAAAAGATGTTCAACATAACTAATTATTAGGGAAATGCAAATCAAAACTACAATGAGATATCACCTTATACCTATCAGAATGGCTATAATCGCCAAGACAAAAAATAACAAATGTTGGAGAGGATGTGGAGAAAATATACTCATATACTCATATACTGCTGGTGGGAATGCAAACTGGTGTAGTCACTACGGAAAACAGTATGGGGATTCCTCAAAAAACTAAAAATAGAATTACCATATGACCCAGCTATGCCACTACTGGGTATCTATCCAAAGAACTTGAAATCAACAATCCAAAGAGACTTATGCATCCCTATGTTCACTGAAGCATTATTCACAATAGCCAAGACATGGAAGCAACCCAAGTGCCCATCAACTGTGAATGGATAAAGAAGAGGTGGTGTATATATATACAATGGAATACTACTCCACCATAAAAAAGACAAAATCATCCCATTTGCAACAACCTGGATGGACCTTGAGGGTATTATGTTAAGTGAAATAAACCAGACTGAGAAAGAGAAACGCCACATGACTTCACTCATATGTGGAAGATAAACACATGGACCAAGAGAACGGATTAGTGGTTACCAGAGGAGAAGGTGGTTGGTGGGTGGGCATAAGGGGTAAAGTGGCACGTATATATGGTGACTGAAATTTCGCAATGTTATAAACTATTATGACCTCAATAAAATAATAAAAAATAAAACAAACTAACCAAAAAAACATGTATTATCAGCTTTACAGAGACAAACTCGAGAATACACTTGACCAGCAAATGCTGTAATTTACGTTTCACCTACACCGTGCACTTTGTGAGTCAGGTTC
This sequence comes from Equus quagga, assembly GCF_021613505.1. Lineage (NCBI taxonomy): Eukaryota > Metazoa > Chordata > Mammalia > Perissodactyla > Equidae > Equus > Equus quagga. The sequence goes on from NC_060277.1 coordinate 115,978,574, forward strand.
CCCGCCCAGGGGAGAGTGGGGCTCCAGGGGACTGGCTGAGGAGGGAGCAGGAATCTCATCCCCACCCTGGTGCAGTCGCCACAGCACCTCAGCCCTGCAGGAGGCAGACAGAAGGACGGCCCAGCGGGTTGGCCCAGGATAAAATCAAGGTCCCAACAAGCAGCTCTTTCAGAACCATGGTACTCAATGGGGGGCGATTTTGACTCCCCAGGACTTTCGGCAATGTCTGCAGACATTTGTGGTTTTCACAACTGGGAGACAGGGAGAGCAGGGGTGAGCACAACATCCCAGAGAGCACGGAGAACCACGCCCTCCAAAATGACAGCAGTGCCGAGGGGGAGAACCCCTGGTTCAGAAGAATGGCATTTTGTCAGTCAACTCTATGCTGCCCAATTCCATGAATATAGATTTGTCTTCTTTGTCCCTTAAAAGAAGTAAGCTGACAAGTTACTCAGAGGAGAACAGTGACAGCCAGCCGCACTGTGTCACAACAGGTTCACACAATGCAGATGGAAGGTCAGCGCATACAGTTTGGGGCATATGAACACTGAGGAATTTGAATAGTCTATTCCAGCTGCAAGTTTCATTATATTAGAAATATTCTATGCACTTCTATTTCTCAAGTTCCTTTCTTTGTAAACAAAATAAGTTGCAAGTGAATCATTCCTAACATGAGATGCTCTTCCCCCAACCCTCGATGTGAAGGACGCGGGAGAGCGCGGCGCAGGAGCCTCTCACAGCCGCTGCCTTGGCTGGTTCCTCTGTTCTGCCCGAGGAGGTGCTGACCCCTTGCCACTGACGCCTGTGGCTGCCTCACTTATAAACGCCTTCACCTCTGCCCACGTACAGATTTCAGAAATGCCTCTGGGGCCGGCCCCCTGGCCGAGTGGTTAAGTTCGCATGCTCTGCTTCGGTGGCCTGGGTTTCGCCAGGGTGTGGACACGGCCCCGCTCACCAGGCCATGCTGAGGTGGCGTCCTACATAGCGGGGCCAGAAGGACCCATGACTAAAATATGCAACTATGTACTGGGGGGCTTTGGGGAGAAGAAGGAGGAAAAAAAAGAACATTAGCAACAGATGTTAGCTCAGGTGCCAATCTTTAAAAAAAAGCCTCTCGTGAGCCTTCCAACAAAGTTGTAAGGATGATTTCTCTCAGGTTAAATACACCTACTCTTCGAGAATGGATCCAGTGGCCTTGAGGGGGGTCCTGGGCAGCAGACCAACATCATCTGGGGGGCCATGGGGTGACCCTAACTGGCACCTACCCTTGCTGGGCCTCCAGAGCCGGTCCATCCCGTGCCGCAGCAGCACGACCCTGGCCAGCTCCGTGAAGGACTCAGTGACGTTGAAATTGCACAGAGGGCTGACCTCGAAGAAGGTCACGCCCAGGCGCTCCGCATAGGCCTGGGCCTGCTCCGTGGGGACCTGCCGCTTGAAGGCCAGATGCAGGCGGTTTCCCACCAGGATTTTAGGGACACCGGGGGCGTGCTGAGGGGTGAGAGAAAGGCACGGAAAATGGTTACTTGTAGAAGCTTTTGTTGTTGTCGGCTCCATGGGTGTACTGGCATGAGGGGCGTCCCCCAAAATTCACGTCCACCCAGAGCCTGTGAACGTGAACATATTTGGAAATGGGGTCTTTGCAGATGTAATTAGTTACAGTGAGGTCACGGGGTGGGCCCTAAATTCAATCACTGGTGACCTTATAAGAGGAGGAGAGATCACAGGACATACAGGGGAGAAGCCACGTGATGGTGGAGCAGAGACCGAGCGATGCCCCTACAGGCTGAGGATTGTCAGCAGCCGCCAGACGCTGGAGGAGGCAGGAAGGAGCCTCCCCTGAGGTTCTGGAGGGAGCGCGGCCCTGCCGACACCTTGGTTTTGGACGAGTGGCCTCCAGAACTGAGAGGATAAGTGTCTGTGGTTCTAAGCCCCCAGTTTGCGGTCAGTTGTTACGGCCGCCCCAGGACACTAATACAGTGGGTTTGGTACTGACGGCTCCACGTCCCCACTGGCAGTTGGGTGAGTCAGGGTGCGGCAGGCAGAGCCCAGTCACCACCATTGACCCACCACCCACAGCAGGGCAAGCTGTGGTGCCTGACGGCGTGCAGGGCCTTGACTCCAAGTGAGGCCCGACCCTGTGCCGGGAGGTGACACTGCCTCCCTGTTGCTGAAGCCTTGTGCCCTGGCCCCATGCCCCGCCCCTGCCCCCACACCCTCGCAAGCCCACACGCAGGGAGCTCTGGCATGCTGTCATACCTCATCGATCTCCTTGATCCAGCGGTCGATGCCATCAAAGGACCAGCGGTTTGCAATGTCGTAGACGAGGACCACGCCCTGGGGGTGAGGCACAGGCTTACCTGACGAGACAGCTGCAGGCGCAGCACTGGGCTGCACTGCCACGCGTGGGCTGCTCGTCATGGACTCAACCAGCTAAATAACCATGTTACTTATTCTAACACAAAACATGTTATTTTGATTAATCTACCAAATGTAGCAGTTTTATGATTGTTTCCGCTGATATTTCATAAGCTCATTGATAAGCCTCCAATGTCAAGGGGAGTTAGGGACTAGAAATCAGCTCCCCACATCCAGGAGCTGCTCCAGGGGTACAGAACGTGGGGGCTGCAGGGATCCCCACCTCACGAGGAGCAGAGCCCACCACCCAAATGGAGCACTCGCGTGAACATGCACAGACACACACACACAATCATAAACGCACACAAACACACATGCACACACGTACACACACGAATACACATACACACATGAATGTACACAAAACTCAGATGCATGCATGTGTATGTGCAAGCACACAGACATGCACAGACGTGCACAGACGTGTGCGTGCGGACACATATGAACACAAGTGTGCACTGCACTGATGCACATGCATGTACACAGCTCACACCTGTGCATGTACATACACATGCACAGACACACTTTGAGATTCTTTCATTAATTTACATATGAGCTTCGTTGCCTCATCCTCCAAGTGTGCATTAAAGAACATTCCACATGTTATTGTTCAAAGTCAGTCTGACCTCCCAGCTCAGGGAATGTTACCTGTGCGCCCCGCGAATAGGAGCGGAATATGGTACAAAATCTTCCCTGCCCAGACGTGTCCCTAGAAGAGACGTTGGAGACAAGTGAGAAGAAATCACTGGTTCGTCCCGACAAGTGTTTTCACCCTGGGAGCCACAGCAACGCGTTTACAATCGTTGGCTGGCGGCCAACCCATGAAGGTCCAAGACCCCAACAAAACAGTCACGTTGTCCCCTGAGTGATCTGGACATTGGGATGTCCTTCTGGGCTCATTCTCTTTTCTAACTGTCATTTTAAAAGTCAAACTAGAGAGCCAGCCCTAATGGCCTCGTGGTTAAACTTCAGCGTGCTCCGCTTTGGCAGCCCAGGTTCGGTTCCCTGGGTGTGGAGCCACACCACTCATCTGTCAGCAGCCATGCTGTGGTGCTGGCTCACACAGAAGAACCAGAGAACTTACAACTACACCCAACTGTGTACTGGGGCTTTAGGGGGAGAAGGGAAGGAAAGAGGAGGAAGATTCCCCTGCCAAAAGATAAATAAAATAAAGTCAAACTAATGAAAACAGTGATGGGTTTCAACATAATAATTCTGACATTTAAATAAATCTAATTTAGGTTTTAAGAAATTTGTTTAATTTGGAGATAAGCTGTGTAGTAAGGAAAATGAGTCTACACCAGGGAAAAAATAGGCCAAAGGACTTGGCGATGCCTCAACTGCCAGTTGAAATATAAGTTGATCACATCAAGTCAGCCGTGAGACACACGCCTGAGTTCCTCAGTACAAGGCGCTGACGCGGCCGGCACATAGAGCAGGAGAAGGAAGAACGCATGCCCGGGCTTGAGGCCGCAGGCTGTGCCCGTGGCAGTGGCTCTGGGACCAGCGGATGCCGTTTCCCGGCATCTTCGCTAAGGGCAATGGGGACACATCTGCGTGTGCAGCTAATGCGCCCATATGAACAGGTGACCCCACCGAGACGAGAAGTCCCCGGTGGGCCTGCCCTGCACGCCAGGTGTGTCTGCACGTACAAACAGTGAGATGCAGCACGGCCTTGCTGCTTTCTTCCTCGTCACCTGCAGGTGGTGACCCGCCCCTGCCTTCTGAGTCCCATTCAGGCCACCACTCAGGAGAGCAGGGGCCAGAGGTACCAACCGAGGGCAAAGGCATGGGACGAGCACCTTGTGTGCTGAGAAGCAAACTGATCAGATTTCGGGGATCAGCCCCAACAGAACCTCGAAGTTTAGGCTTTGCCTGCAGATGGAAATTGCTAGGAAGCCTGTGGCAAGGAGAGGGCAGGATGAGAGTAAGCCTGAGATCCATCCCGGGCTTTGCACAGGAGCCTGGAGGTCTCTCTGAGATGGGAGCGTTCCCACGGCACTGGCAGCGAGCCCTCCCACCCCCGGCCTCCTGCCCCAGGCCCTCTTCTAGCCACCACCCAGGCAAAGGCCCCACGTTCGGGTGCTGAGGATGACCCCAGTCCAGCTGGAGCGACTATGGGAGGTGAAGGCATTTACTAATAGGGGCTGCCGGACGAGAAATGGAATCGGGAGCCATGACAGCTCTATTTTAGATGTCGAGTGGACACTTAGGAGGAAATGTGGAGCAGCTGCTTCCTGCAGCCTTCTGAGTCCAGGGCAAATCCGGGCTGAAAGTGGGGCCCCAAGGGGGTCTCCGGGGAGGGGGAAAGGGAGAAGAGACTTGAGAATAAGCCCTGGGCCCTCCAGAGCTCAGGGTCGGGTGGACAAGGCAAGACAGAGCACGCAGGAGCCGGAGGACAATGGGTAAGAATGGACGGCCGAACCTTGCTGATCCACAGCGACGCAGCTCAGAGAAGACACGGGCCGATCGGGGGGCAGGACTTGACCACAGCCCTAAATGTCCTGAAGCGGGAGGGCCTGGGGCTGGGCAGTGGGAAGGGAGGGGGCATTGAGGGGATATAGTGGGCAGAGGCTCCCTGGCCAGCCTTGGGGGCTGACTGCTCCTGGGAAGGGCAGGTCGGGAGATGGTAGGAGAAGGGGCTTCCAGCTACTGGAGATGCATGTGGCTTGGGGAGTGATCTGTCATGGTCCAGTGAGGGAAGAGAGCCAAGCAGGTAGCCAAGGAGACGGGATGACACAGGGCCTGGTGACAGTAGTCAGGAAAGCCACAGGGGGTGGAGACAGCCCAGGGATTGGTCACAGCAGGAAACCCCTAGGTCGCCCCCCCTCAATCTGGAGCTGGATGGGCAGGGTCAGGGATGTGACCAGAATCTTGGACGGAACCAGGACTGCCTGGCAGCAGGGGGACTGAGGAGGAGACCCAGTCCGGAGCCCGGGGTGGAGGGTGGTACCCCAGCCTCTTGCCCCTTCCCACCCTCTCATCCTAGGTCTTGGTTATCTGGCACTTGGCCCTTCCTGGCGCTAGGGCAGCAGAAGCAGAGGGAGGCAGCCTTCAATGAGGCCATGTATTCTGGACAGACTTCGGGGGCCCACAAAGGCCCATGCCCGGGTCAGTCCTGGGGTTCCCCTTCCCCGTGGGTCCCAGACAGCCGGATCTCTGCCTCCTTTGGGGAGCCCCTGAGTCAGGAGGGGCTGAAGGAGGGGCTCTTCCCGCAGGAGGCACCAGGGCGCTCTGACGGCCTCTCCTCTGCCCAGCGAGTCCTGCGGGGGGCCGGGCGGGGGACCCCACTCACCAGAGCTGCAGCTTCACCCGCCGGCCGTCCAGCAGGATGGTGGTGGTCTTGTAGTCGATGCCTGCGGAAGAGGGTCGGGGCAGCTGACACCGGGCTGGCTGCCAAGTTCTCCCGCAAAGGCATTCCCAATTAAAAAGGCGCTGGAGAAAAGAAACCCTCGCCCTGGGAGGAGAAAGGACTTCTCACCGATGCAGATTCACGGCTTAGAAGGTGGTGGACCTAACTCTGCTTGTGCATCTCCCCAGATTTTCTCGGTCCCCCTCCCACCAACCTTGCCGCTCGCTCCACGGAGCCAGGCCTTCAGCCCTGCTCTCCTGTCACCGCCGCCTCTAGCCCCCCAGCCGGGCCCCTAACCAGCCCCGAGGCCCGGGCTTCACCGGCCGCTGCTGAGGGGTGGGCAGCAGGAGTCAGGGGCACAGACTTGGACGTCGGCCCCTGAATGGCACTGCAGCACGGGTCCCTCGTGGCGCCTGCAAAGCCCATGCGTGGCCTGCTGGCCCCGGGTCTGCCGAGAGGCTGTAGGAGCCGGCTTATGCCCGTGTCCGCTGACGCTGCTTCCAGTCCTCACTCTGGCAGTCCTGGGACTGCCCCACCTGAGCTGCACTCCCGGGCTGAAACACTGAGATAGTTTCCCCCAAACTGTCACACTAAGAATGTAAAGTAAAAATGTGTAGATAGGAAGAATTATCTCAACCATGTAAAGACGAACACATGTGTTGTGTGTGTGTGTGCATGTCGGGGGGACACTGTAAGGAACCCCAACTGGAAACTAGAAATCTCTGGGCTGTGAAATCTGGGTAGTTTTTACCTTTTTTTCCCCCCAACCTTTATTTTCAAGTTTCTTCAATGAGCATGCATTTCTTCTAAAATCAGAAAAAGCAATAAACACTTGTAAAAAGGTAAAGCATTCCTTCTAGTTCCACCAGAAACCAGTTTTCCGCTTGTCTGAGAAACCACGCCTGTGCTCAGAGTGGCCGGATCACTTCTGCCAGGTCCCTGGATGAGAACACACACTCAGCTGGACTGACGAGAGGAGGACGGAGTCACTGAGAGATCGCATTTCTGTTAAGTGACCAAGAAAGCAAGAAAGGAGTCCTTCCTTCCGAAAAATATATGCAACACAATTTACAATCACAGGAATCCACACTGCTGAGTGACGCCGCGCCGCGCCACGCGGCTTTGCAGTACCCAGTTTCCTTCATCTGCAGACCTCCTGAGGGATGTCGCTCAAGCACTCAAACCCAGAAAAGACCAGCCTGGAAAACATTCTGGGATGTGACCAGACTGTGGACGTCTTGTCAAGGAAAGCTGAATCAAGAATTATAAATCTAAAGGGAAAGTACAGACAGGAGGCAGAAGGGAAATGAAGGGAGAAATCCCGTGTGAGGGCCTCACCCTGGAGAAGGTCCTGGAACGGATGTGGAATCCTAGAAGCTCTCCTTCCAGTGCGACCAGTACAGGCTCAGAAGACAAGCTCCTCTGAAATGCAGTCCCAAAGAGGGTGTCATTTTCAGGCAGCTTAGTGTATGCTCCCTTCAAAGATCCAGAATGCTTAGACTAGCTTACCCCAGTCTCCTCCCCGACAAAAAGCCCCAAAAAAAAGACTGTTGCATCGTAAAGCATCCTGTCTTTAAAGCAGGTTGAGTGCATGGGGGAGGGTGACAACAGAGTTAGCTGATTTAGAAAGTGGCCTCATGTACTTATTTTTTAGGTCCACAATAAAAAAAAATTCATAAATATAAAAGAATTCATTCCTGGTGGTCTTTTAAAGTACCCTATGCGCTTTTAAAACTACATTTGGTTTTTGTTTTCATCAGTCACGGATGTGTATGGTTTCAGGTTTCAAATCATTCTGGAAGACTGAGCATGGAAAACGGCAGGCCCCAATCCGTGCCCAACCCCAGTGTTCCACTTCCCATTTTAACGTTTTCTAATCAGTTCTTTTGCTATGTATCTCCAAATTTGTAAACAACATACTTATATTTCTACTTCCTGACGTTTCAGTTTTAGGCGTTGATCAACGTCCCGTATGGAAGGAGAAGCTGTGGTCCTCTTTCACTGACATACCCCTGCCCCATCTCTAATTCTCTCTCCCCACCTTACACACACACACACACCGTATAGTTACCACGCAATTCTAGCTAGATCAATATTCAATTTTACATCAATATGAGCAAGTAAACACTATCCACAGCTGAACCATGTGGTATACTGTGTTTATTTGTGCTTTGTGTACAACTTTTTCTCTTCACTGGAGTTAAAAATTGCCTTTTTGCTTATTTGCTTAGTTTTTTATGCATTCATCATGGTGTCATCCCTATAACGTCCCCCAGTTATCTAAATCTCCTCTCAGAACTTCCAAACATTGAGGTGTTTCACCTTCTTGGGTCGTCTGTCCAGAGCTGCTGTCTAGCTCCCCTCTGGCCTGGGGCGTGGGTTCTCCTGGGCCCTCCTTTCTTCCACCACTGGATCCCACGTCTCCCTCTCTCTCGGTTTACTTTCTCCTTTTGTTTCCTGAGAAGAGTACACGGAAGATAGTTTTGGAGACTTTGCACGTCTGAAACTGTCTTTGGTCTGCCCTCACTCTTCACTGAGTTTGGATGGGCACACAGTTGAGGTAGGAAATAATTTCTTTAAGAAATGGGCAGACATTGTTCCATTAAAGTCTACTTTCCAGAGCTCCTGTTGAGAAGTCAGATGTCAAACTGATTCCTTTTGTTTTAAATTGAGGTAACATTGGTTTATAACTATATAAATTACAGGTGTGCATCATTACATTTCAATTTCCGTGTAGATTACATCACGTTCTCCACCCAGAGACTAATTACCATCCATCCCACGTGTGCCTCATCACCCCTTTCACCCTCCTCCCTCCCTCCTTTGCCTCTCATAGCCACGAATCTAATCTCTTATCGATGTGTTTGTTACTGTTTTTATCTTCTATTTATGAGTGAGATCATACGGTATTTGACTTTCTCTCTCTGACTTATTTCACTTAGCATGATACCCTCAAGGTCCATCCATGTTGTCACAAATGGCAAGATTTCATCTATTTCATGTCTGAGTAGTATTCCATTGTGGATCTATACCACATCTTCTTTATCCATTTGTCTCTTGATGGGCACTTAGGTTGTTTCCAAGAGTTGGGTATTGTGAATAATGCTGCAACAAACACAGGTGCACATATCTTTACAAATTCATGTTTTCATGTTCTTTGGATAAATATCCAACAGTGGAATAGCTGGATTGTATGGTATTTCTATTCTTAATTTTTTGAGGAATCTCCATACTGTTTTCCATAGTGTCTACACCAGTTTGCATTCCCACCAACAGTGTACGAGAGTTCCTTTGTTACTTCTTGTCTTGTTAATTATAGCCATTCTGACAGGCATGAGGTGATATTGTAGTTTTGATTTGCATTTCCCTAATAATTAGTGATGTTGAACATCTTTTCATGTGCCTGTTGGCCGTCTGTATATCTTCTTTGGAAAAATGTCTGTTCAGATCTTTTGCCCATTTTTTAATTAGGTATTTTGTTGTTGAGATGTATGAGTTTTTTATATATTTTGGATATTAACACCTTATCAGATATACGGTTTGCAAATACCTTCTCCCAATTGTTAGTTTATATTTTCATTTTGTTGATGGTTTCCTTTGCAGTGTAGAGCCTTTTTAGTTTGATGTAGTCCCTTTGTTTATTTTTCCTTTTGTTTCCCTTGCCTGGTCAGAGATGGTATTGGAAACTATGCTGCTAAGACCAATGTTAAAGGGTGTACAGCCTATGTTTTCTTGTAGAAGTTTATGGTTTCAGGTCTTACATTCAAGTTGTTAATCCATTTTGAGTTAATTTTTGTGTATAGGGTAAGATAACGGTCTACTTTCATTCTTTTGCACGTGGCTGTCCAGTTTTCCCAACACCATTTATTGAAGAGACTTTCTTTTCTCCACTGTATGTTCTTGGCTTCCTTGTTGAAAATTAGCTGTCCATGGGCCAGCCCAGTGATGCAATGGTTAAGTTCACACGTTCTGCCTCAGCAGCCCGGGGTTCGCCAGTCTCGATCCCTTGTGCGGACCTATACACTGCTTGTCAAGCCATGCTGTGGCAGGCGTCTCACATATAAAGTAGAGGAAGATGGGCACGAATGTTAGCTCAGGGACAGTCTTCCTCAGCAAAAGAGGAGGACTGGTGACAGATGTTAGCTCAGGGCTAATTTTCCTCAAAAAAAAAAAAAGAGAGAGAGAGAAAACTAGCTGTCCATAGATGTATGGATTTATTTCTAGGCTCTCGATTCTGTTCCATTGAGCTGTGTGTCTGTTTTTGTGCCAGTACCATGCTGTCTTGATTACTACAGCTCTGTAGGACATTTTGAAGTCAGGGAGTGTGATACCTCCACTTTGCTCTTTTTTCTCAGGGTTCCTTTGGCTATTCAGGGTCTTTTGTTGTTCCATATAAATTTTAGGATTCTTTGTTCTATTTCTGTGGAAAATGGCATTGGAACTTTCATAGGGATTGCATTGAATCTGTAGATTGCTTTACGAAGTATGGACATTTTAACTATGTTTCTTCTTCCAATCCAAGAACACCCAAATATCTTTTTTTTTTTATTGAGTTAATGATAGGTTACAATCTTGTGAAATTTCAGTTGTACATTAATGTTTGTCATTTCTGTTGTAGGTGCACCACTTCACCCTTTGTGCCCACCCCCCACCCCACCTTTCCCCTGGTATCCACTAAACTGTTCTTAGTCCATAATTTTATATTCCTCATATGAGTGGAGTCATACACAGATTATCCTTCTCTCGCTGGCTTATTTCACTTAACATAATTCCCTCAAGGTCCATCCATGTTATTGCAAATGGAATGATTTTGTTCTGTTTTACAGCTGAGTAGTATTCCATTGTATATATGTACCACATCTTCTTTATCCATTCGTCTGTTGATGGGCACTTAGGTTGCTTCCATGTCTTGGCTATTGTAAATAATGCTGCAATAAACATTGGGGTGCACAGGACTTTTGGGATTGCTGACTTCAGGCTCTTTGGATAAATACCCAGTAGTGGGATGGCTGGATCGTATGGTAGTTCTATTTTTAATTTTTTGAGAAATCTCCATACTGTTTTCCATAGTGGCTGCACCAGTTTGCATTCCCACCAGCAGAGTATGAGGGTTCCTTTTTCTCTATAACCTCTCCAACATTTGTTACTATTAGTTTTAGATATTTTTGTCATTCTAATGGGTGTAAGGTGATATCTTAGTGTAGTTTTGATTTGCATTTCCCTGATGATCAGCGATGATGAGCATCTTTTCATGTGCCTATTGGCCATCAGTATATCTTCTTTGGAGAAATGTCTGTTCATGTCTCCAGCCCATTTTTTGATCGGGTTGTTTGATTTTTTGTTGTTGAGTTGTGAGAGTTCTTTACCTATTATGGCTATTAAGCCTTTGTCAGATATATGACTTGCAAATATTTTTTCCCGGTTAGTGGGTTGTTTTTTTGTTTCAATCCTGTTTTCATTTGCCTTGAAGAAGCTCTTTAGTCTGACGAAGTCCCATTTGTTTATTCTTTCTATTGTTTCCCTTCTCTGAGAAGGCATGGTGTCCGAAAAAATCCTTTTAATACTGATGTCAAAGAGTGTACTGCCTACGTTTTCTTCCAGAAGCCTTATGGTTTCAGGTCTCACCTTTAGGTCTTTGATCCATTTTGAGTTTATTTTGGTGAATGGTGAAAAAGAATGGTCAATTTTCATTCTTTTACATGTGGCTTTCCAGTTTTCCCAGCACCAAGTGTGGAAAAGACTTTCTTTTCTCCATTGTAGGCCCTCAGCTCCTTTGTCAAAGATAAGCTGTCCATAGATGTGTGGTTTTATTTCTGGGCTTTCAATTCTGTTCCATTGATCGGTGCACCTGTTTTTGTACCAGTACCATGCTGTTTTGATTACTGTAGCTTTGTAGTATGTTTTGAAGTCAGGGATTGTGATGCCTCCCGTTTTGTTCTTTTTTCTCAGGATTGCTTTAGAAATTCGGGGTCTTTTGTTGCCCCATATGAATTTTAGGATTCATTGTCCAAATATCTTTCTATTTCTTTGTGTCTTCTTCAATTTCTTTCAACAATGTCTTATAGTTTTCAGTATACAGGTTTTTCACCTCTTTGGTTAAATTTATTCCCAGGTATTTTATTCTTTTTGTTGCAACTGGTGCAGTGGTTAAGTTCGCACGTTCCACTTCGGTGGCCTGGGGTTCACCAGTTTGGATCTCCCGTGTGGACTTACGCACTGCTTGGCAAGCCATACTGTGGCAGGCGTCCCACGTTTAAAGTAGAGGAAGATGGGCACGGATGTTAGCTCTGGGCCAGTCTTCCTCAGCAAAAAGAGGAAGATTGACGGCCGATGTTAGCTCAGGGTTAATCTTCCTCCAAAAAAAAAAAAAGATAAAGTAGCTATTGATAAGTATGTACTTATTGCCATTTTGTTTCTTTTTTTCTAGCTGTTCTAGTAGTTTTCTCTGTTCCTTTCTTCTTCTCTTTCCCCTTTCCTTTGTGGTTTGATAGCTTTCTTTAGTATTACGTTTGGGTTCCTCTCTCTTAATTTTTTGTGTATTTATTGTAGGTTTCTGGTTCATGATTACCATGAGGTTCATATATAACAACCAACATATATAGCAATCTATATTGAGTTGATGGTCTCTTAAGTTTCATCTCTTGCTAAAAGTGCTCCTCTTTTACTCAGCTCCTCCCACATTTTATGTTTTTGCAATCATATTTAACTTCTTTTGTGTGTGTGTGTGTGTGTGTACCCATTAACCTCTTATCATGTAAATAGATAATTTTAGTGTTCTTGTCTTTTGACCTTCATATTAGCTTCAGAGGTGGTTGATCTGCTACCTTCACTGTATATTTGTGATTTTATTTTATATTTTTGATAATTTTCTTATTCCTATTTGTGGTCTTTTTCTTTTCCACTTAAATAAGTCCCTTTAATGTTTCTTGTAAGGCTGGTTTATTGGTGACAAACAACTTTAGGTTCTGCTTGTCTGGGAAACTCTTTATCTCTCCTTCCATTCTGAATGATAATCTTGCCAGGTAGAATATTCTTGGCTGTAGGTTTTTTTCCTTTCAGTACGTTGAGTATATTGTGCCATTCTCTTCTAGCCTGTAAGGTTTGTGCTGAGAAGTCAGCTAATAGCTTTATGGAGTTTCCTTTGTATGTAACTTGTTTCCCTTCTCATGTGGCTTTTAGGATTCTCTGTCTTTCTTTTTTTATTATTGTTGCAGGGGAAGATTCACCCTAAGCTAAAATCCATTGTGACTCTTCCTCCTTTTTTCTCCCCCCACCACCACAACCAAAGCTCCGGTACATAGTTCTGTATAGTTGTGAGTTCTTCTGGTTCTTCTAAGTGAGCTGCTGCCACAGCATGGCTCCTGACAGACGAGTGGTGGAGGTCTGTGCCTGGGAAACGAACCCAGGCTGTCAAAGCGGAGCGTGCTGACCTTTAACCACTAGGCCATCAGGGCTGGCTCTATCTTTAATTCTTGACATTTTAATTATAATGTGTCTTGGTGTGGGCCTCTTTGGGTTTATCTTGTTTGGTGCTTTCTGTGCTTCCTGTATCTGGATGTCTGTTTCCTTCCTTAGGTTAGGAAAGTTTTCAGTTATTATTTCTTCAAATAGATTCTCTGCCCCTTTGTCTGTCTCTTCTCCTCCTGGACACCTGTAATATGAATGTTAGTGTGCTCTATGTTGTCCCAGAGGTCCCTTAGACTATCTTCATCCTTTTTAATTCTCCTTTCTTTTTTCTATTCAGCTTGGGAGATTTCCTCTAGTCTTTCATCCAGCTTGCTGATCAGTTCTTCTGTGTCATCTACTCTGCTATTGAGTCCCTCCAGTGAATTTTTCATTTCCAGTATTGTATTCTTCAGTTCTGATTGGTTCTGTTTTATATTTTCCAATTCTTTGTTGAAGTTCTGTGTTCATCTATTCTTCTCCCAAGATCAGTGAGCATGACTATTAGTTTGTACTCTTTATCAGGTAGATTGTTTATCTCTGTTATGTTAAGTTCTTTTTCTGAGAATTTGTCCTATTCCCTTATTTGGAACATATTCCTTTGTCTCCTCACTTTATCTCTTTCTCTGTGCTTATATCTATGTATTAGGTAGATCAGCTGTGTCTGCCAATCTTGGAGAGGTGGTCTTATGTAAGAGATGCCTTACGAGGCCCAGCAGTGTGCTTTCCTGTCATCATCAATTCCAAATGTTCCAGGATGTCCCCTGTGTGGGCTACGTGTGTCCTTCTGTCATGGCAGGGTTGCTCTTACTGCAGGTGCATGTGGAGGCTAGGCTGTCCCCCTGGCTGGCTGGTCATAAGTCTCAGCTACTGCAGCTGTACAGTCCCTTCAGTCAATGTTATTAGGCAGGGGGAGCCCCAGAACAGTTGGCTGCAAGGTCTAATAGCACATTCCTGCTGCAGTTTTGCTGTTAAGTGAATAGGCCCCCAGCATGGCTGGTTGCTAGGCTCAGTGGCTCACAATTGTTCTAGGCCTCTGGCCTGCAAGGTTGTTGTCAGCTTTCTCAGGAGTGCAGCTGGGTGGGGCTGGCGCCAGGCACAGGAGCACACAATTGTTTCAGGTTTTGGAAGGTGGGGCCGATCCCCTATATGGCTGTTTGAGAAGCACAAGTCTGCTGCAGCTGACAAGCCCCACAGCCTGCAGGCCCACACACCCTGTCCACACAGTCCTGCTCCATGCACACGCCCTGACCCACTGAAGCCGACTCACTCGCCCTGCTGCAGAGGCCACACACACTCCACCAATGCAGGCCCAGCCCTCGTGCTTGCCCTGCCCCACAGAGGCAGACCCACTCATCCCACTGCACAGGCCCCACACACTCCACCAACACAGGCCCAGCCCTTGTGCTTGCCCTGCCCCACAGAGGCAGACCCACTCATCCCACTGCACAGGCCCCACACTCCACCAGTGCAGGTTCACAAGTTGCCTGAGGGCTTGTTAGGTGGGGCCAGTCCCTAGGGTGGGCTGCGTGCCCTGGCAGAGCTTGATTAAATCAGTGCTCTAGTGGTGGGGCAGACCCCTGTGCTAACAGGCCAGGGGAAGAACTCCAATGGCATCTGCCAGCATCTGTGTCAGCACACCTGCACTAGGTCACATTAATGGCTGCCACCAATGTCTCAGTCCCTGGGGAGGTGGTCCCAGGCTGGGGAGGTCTCACCTTTCACCAAGATGCACCAGAGCCTATCAAGAGCCTCTCTTTCACCAAAGGACTGTGCACCTTTCTTTCTGGTGATTTTGTGTTGCTTTCCAGAATGGGTGAATTTGTATGTGGGCCCTTTAAGAGCAGGCTTTTCTTTCTCTTATGTCCAACAGCTTTCCCGGGGGCATTCTCCATTGTTGTTAGTAGCCAGCAAAGCCAGATATTATGACACTCATCTCTATTGTGCTGAATTCAAAAGCTGCTTATAGTGGCAAAGCTCTCCCGCTCAGATCCCCCGCTCCTCCAGGGAACACTTCGTACCTTAACACTGCTCCCGGCCATGAAGCGCTGTGGCTAGAATGTGGCTTTTTCCTCTCCAGAAAGGTAGTTCTGCCTCTTCCACCTCACTCAGTGTTGTTTCTTGTTGTGGGGGTTCTTTTTATCCAGTTTCCAGTTCCCCCTCAGGGTCACTGTTCCAAGAGTAGTTGTAACCTTGTGTCCATGGGAGGAGGGGAGTTTAGAGTCCGCCTACACCCTCATCTTCCCAGCAGTCTCAAACTGATTCTTACCCTTGGAATGCCATCTGGTCTTTCTTCTTGTAAGGCTGGAGGGTCTTCTCCAGCCCCTGGCACTCTGCAATTTCATGCCCTGTTATGGGGCATCTTCACTGTTGCGCTGACCATACGATAGGCTCTTTCAACCCTGGAGATGCAAATCTTTCAATTCAGGGAATCTTTCTTGAATTATTTACATGCTTCCTCTTTCTGGGGTGTTATTAATAAGACGTTGGGCCTTCTGAAGCTATTCTCTAATTTTCTTATCTTCTCTTATTTTGCATCTCTCTCTTTTTCTCAACATTCTGGAAAATGGTCTCAATGTAATCTTTCATCCTTTCTTTGAGATTTTTACTTCTGCCATCATGTTTCTAATTTCCAAGATCTTTATTATTTTTGGATTGCTCCCTTTTGAGGTTCTGCTTCCGGTCATGTCTGCACAGCTCCTATTGTCTGCCTGCAGATAGTAACTCTCAACAATGAAAAAAATATAAAACCAATGACCTGAAAATACTGGAGAGTGACTGGCTAACTAGGTGGGAGGGAAGGTCTCTTTATTGCTTTCTCCACTTTGGCATCAGAACTTGCAATGATCATATAATTTGGAGTTGCTGGTGGCCAGCTTCCTCACCAGGCGGAAAAGAACACATCTGGGAATTAACCTACACAGAAGGCAGCAGAGAAGGGGCGTGTGCAGGGAGCAGGTGTGGGGAGAAAGAGCAATAGAGAGAGAACCCTGAATGGTTCAGGCCCCTGGATCTGGCCATCCCTGAAACGACACCTGCTCAACTCATCAGTGATGTGAGACCATAAGTGCTGCTCTGCTTAACATGCTTGGATTGACTTTTTTTGTTTGCACCAAAAATGTCCTGTCTGATGGAAAACCCATGAAGCATGGTGACTGGAGGGAGAGACAGAGAAGGTCTGACACCTAAATCCTGGGAAAAGCTACAAAAGATGCACTTTCACATCTTCCCAAGCAAAGTACCATGACTTCCACATCCCAGAATTTCACTAACAGTAACAAGTACTTAAAAGAAAATCCAACTCGACAGTGCTGATTTAATTATTAACCATGATGACCAAAACTGAACTCCATGACTTCTTCAGGTGGAAGCTCCCGCTAGAACACTGCTGAATAACCTGTTTCTTGGTGGACCTCCCCTGACTCCTGGGACCAGGAAGTGCTCTCCCAGATCTGATTTGCTTTGGAACAGCTCAGGCCCGTGTGGTCTCCATCACCACTTCCTTTATTATTTTAACTTCTTCTTCTTCTTCTTCTTTTTTTTTTTTTTTAGTGAGGAAGATTGTCCCTGAGCTAACATCCCTTCCAATCTTCCTCTATTTTGTATGTGGGATGCCACCACAGCATGGTTTGATGAGCAGTGCATGGGTCCACACCCAGGATCTGAATCTGTGAACCCTGGGCCGCCAAAGATGAACACAAGAACTTAACCACTATGCCACCGTGCCAGCCCCTCAGCACCTCCTTTAGAGCAGTGACTTGCGACCTTCCTCCTCCATCTGTTCAACTGTGTGACCCACTCCCATAGATAGCACCATCTTTTATCCCTGTAACCGAGATTTGGGGACAGGACAGGGGAGGCGGAATGGGGGATAAAGCTTGAAAAAACACTGCCCCATGTGACATGTAGGTCGTTCTGGCCAGCTGGGAGTCTCGGGGATGGAGATGGACTAAACCCACCGGGTCCCCACAGGGCCCTGGCGTAGGACTGCAAAGCCCCTACAGGGAGGAGCTCTGTGATGCTGAGGACCAAATCCCAGTCTGATGACCAGTGACTTCCTCACTCTCCGTGCCTCAGTTTCCCCTACCATGAGTGGGGACTGTATTGCTGGGTAGAACACACTTGCCACGACGACCTGAAGTCTGTGTGCCCACTGCCAGCAGTGGCCTCAGCTCAGCACAAGCTCCATGCTTCCCCAAACCTCTGGGTCCTTCCAGGGCTTAGAAGATAAACCCTCTAACACAGCTGCACCTGCCACCGAGAAATCCCGAAACCACATCCCTTCATGGCCGGGCTCAAAGTCACACGTGAGAAGAACCTCTTTTTTAATAAACTTATTTACTTAACCATTCTCCTTTATTCTCCGCAATGTTTTCTCCCATTTACATGTTTGTTCTTTTCTCATTGCGTTTGCCCTTCTGACTGTGTTACGTATCACCTTGCATTTGGGTTCATGAGAACCTAACATTTTTGACATTAGTAGTGTCAGCATTAGGATCAAAAGGTATAATTCACATTCGCTGCACTTAACTAATTCAGCAGGAACTCTGTCCATCAAAATAAAATAAAAATACACAAAAGCTTCTAGAAGAAAGCCTACTGGAATGCTCACTGAGTGAGTCAGAATAACAGAGACAAGAAGAGATACAATTTTAGCCTTCCTAAAAAAAACGGAACCGTCAAATGCCAAGTGGTTCACGACTTTTAGCTCCACACGATGAATAAATAATTTAGTAATCTATTTCAATTCATCCACCACCTGCTTAGTTCTATTTTCATGAGTGAGCAGACATAAGTGCGTGCTGCCACAGAAGAGGATTCTCTTATGGTGTAAATATTGGTCAACTATCATTTACAAATATATTCATCTTTGAGTACCTGACTTTTGAGAAATGTGTCTTATGTGGAATTAAAATATCAGAAAGCAGACTGGTGGTTGTCAGGGGCAGAGGGGAGAGGGAAGGGAATGGGGTATGGGGTTTCCTTTTGTGGGGTGAGGAAAATAATCTGCAACTAGAAAGTGGTGGTGATGGTTGCACAAGATTGTGGATTTACTAAATGCCACTGAATTGTTCAATTTAAAATGGTTAATCTTCTATTATGTGAATTTCACCACACACCAAAATGTCTATACATATGTCCTTCCCTGGCTTTTCAGATCAGAAGGGCACTTTGTTGGAAGATGTTAGGGTGCCTTGCAGAATGAGGGGGTGGGGAGGGCTGGATAAAGGGGCTCAGGACAGGAGAAGCAGGGAGACCACGGGGCTTGGGACAGGTGCCAAGCCCAGCTCTTCCGGGGGCTCCCTTGCATTTCTAAGTGGTTCTAAAGGTGAGTCCCGTTTCAGATAGGGCTTTGAAGTGGGATTCTCATCATGTGAGAGTAGTTACTGAAATTAGCGCCAATTCTCTCCCTGCAGAATCCGCCCCATCTCCTTTGTGAAAACGAGGGTCTGTTCTCTGCACGTTCCTCCTTCCTGGGTTTTCTCTTTGAAAGAGCAAAGTGGTGGGACCCAGGTGCCCCCAGATGGGGCACGTTCCAGGTGCCTCTGTTTCCTCGTGCCTGGCTGTCCAGCTCCTCCACATAGCTCCCCACTCTTATCTGCCCTGAACTGCTCACTCCCTACTCTGGGGGCTGAACTCTCCCAGGTCCTCCCTGGCAGGGAGAGGACCACTGTCACACCGACTTGGCCCTGAGTGGCCAGCATTTCGCGCTGAGCCGCTATGTCCAGGAACACTGTGATTCCCAGAGTGAGGACAAGCCCCACCAACCAGATATGGGTGGGACCCGCCACCTCTGCACATCACCCACCATGAGTGAAACTGGGGAGTAACTGAGAACCTCTCCTAACCATCATTCAGGTGTGGCCAGACAAGGGCTCCCTCCTTCCAGACTCCCAACACTTCAGAGCATCCAGGTCACCTTCAAATCACGGGGCTGCCCCGCTGGGTCTTGGGGTCACCCTTAACTTGTGGCACCGCTGGAACCTGACCTCAGGACACAACAGGGCATGGCCATGTCAGGCCAGGAGGGGCTTCCTGCCAGCATCCTCCTCAACTCCCTCCCACCTGACTTTGTCACCATGTGGGCAAGACTGCTGGGATAGCATTGCCGTCCTCCATAAAAAAAACAAGGGTGGCAGCTTTTATCTTAAAGTGCATGGTTTTTGATGCTATCAGCACCGTGTCTGCATAGTCAAGAGCCAGTCTGCAAGGCCGCTCCAGCCAGGGGCTGCCCGCCTGCCCCGTGGGGCACTGTAGCTCCAGCCCTCCACTGCCTCCTATTGGGGAAGCTCCGCGCACTTGGTGGTCAGTCTGCCGGGAGAGCTCATTAGGGAAGCCAAGTTTCAGTTAGCAGCTTTCCTGTGCTAAATATACCAACTGCTGAGGTGGCTCCTGTCTTTAGGAGCCCGAGCCCTTGTGGATTCACTCTCCTTTCATCTCTCCTGGGGCAGCAGAAGCTGAGACCACGTGGCATGTGCGGGGAAAGGACCTCACTGGAGCACATACAGAGGCTCTGGTCACTGTGATCACGCCCGGCTGAGCGACTGTCCAAAACCAGACGGCCCACCGGTCCCTGTCTGTGCTGCAGAGTTTAGGAGGAGCTGCCCTGAGCTTCGGGAGCCACCTTCTGCATTAGCCGGAAAGATGCCAGGGACCTTATTTTGTCTCAAATAACCGTGCTCTCAGGACACTAAGCGTCAGAGAGGGCAAGAGGCTGGACGCCTGCTGGCAGCACCACCTGGTCACCTGTACGTCACTGCAGGCAGAGGGGGAGCAAGCGGGGACGGCTGGGAAGGCTCAGGACACATGCAGGCCCCCGACGCGCTGCATGAGGGCAGCCTCTGCAGAGCTGTCATCATCGAAGGACAACTGGAAAACACTAGGGAGCTGGCTCCCTGAAGAGCCCACAGAAGCGGCAGATGTCCTGGAGGGTGGGGACTCCAACGCAGTGGCCCGCCAGGGCCCCAGTCCATGGAAGGCAGAGGAGGGGCCCCCTCTCTGAGAAGGGGTCTGGGGGGCCAGGAGGCTCCGTGGGGGGCAGAGCAGCCAGAGCCCAGAGCTGCCTCCTTGGCTCACGCTGGGCCAGCCCCTCATGGCCCACGGGAGGCCGGTCAGAGGGCCGGACACCTGTGTGACCACATGCCCTGAGTCTAAGAGAAGAGGGCAGCTCCTCCTCAGCTGGACCAGGCCTGATGCCACCGCCACGGCATGGGCTCAGCTTGGCCATGGAACGTCATGACCAGCTGGCCCCGAGCTCTCAGGGCTGAGGTGACGCTCTCACGGAGGCCTCAGTGGCCCCAGACCCCACACCAGCACCTGCGTCTCTCCCAGGTCCCCCACACCCAGGGGCGCATCCTCTGGGCTGAATGGGATGCCCCAAGACAGCGTCAAGGGAAGGGCTTGAAGGATGGCAAGGGACCACCTCCCAGCAGCCCCCACCCTCCACTAACTGTCACCTGCTGGGGAAGGTGGGGGGGGTGGGGGGCTGCCTGCCACTCAGGGGACAGAGCTTCAAGGTCAACTCCCGCCCTTGTTCAAATGGCCCAAAAGGGCAACCACCAGAAGCCTGGAGATTCAAGGGAGGAGCCTCCCCTGCAGTCTTGGAGGGAGCGCAGCCCTGCCGACCTTGACCTCAGACTCACGCCTCCAGACAGCGAGAGGATAAACGTCTGCTGTCTTAAGCCCAAGCTTATGGCAGTTTGCCGCAGGAAGTGTCCTAGGAAGTGAACACACCATCCCGCAGACATTTCAACACCCCAACCCAGCCACCCCCACTCCCTGCCCCTGTCCAACGCTCAGAGAGAGGGACGCTCAGGGGTCGAGGGTGGGCTCCCAGCCGGCACAGGACTGAGCCTCAGGGCTGACAATGTGGCTTCTGCCTCCCTCAGATGTCAAACCAGCGAGACACCACCCACACCCACACCTGTGCCACAGGGGCCTGTCTTCTGGAATGTGCCCGTCACTTGAAACAGAAGAAACAGATTTTACTTCCCGAGAGAATTTCTTAATATTCTTCACACTTATCAATTTATTTCTCCTATTAAGATGATAACTTCTAGGCTTACGTATTAGGGTTAACTAGAGTTTAGTATGTATATTTATGATTCCACCTCTGTAAACTTGTTTTTGCTTTTACTTTTGATCAAACAAAATGCCAATCCTGTCGCAAGTCATAACATGATTCAAATTCATGGGCTGAGTTACGTTTGGGAGAGGGTAATCTATTAATTACTAGCTGCAAGAGGTTGGAATACACAACCCGCACAAACCAAAAAACAGCCTGAGGTTCCGTTTTAGTGAGGAAACCCCAGCATCAGCTGTGATGGCCTGCGTGGTTCTGCCGGCGGTGGGACCTGCCCTGATGGGCAGCTGGGCAGCAACCCCGCCCCCCAGCCCACCCTGTCCTGCCGGCATTGCACTAATAGCACAGAGCAGGTGCCTTCGAGACTCTGGGCCCCTGCACGTCTCCCATCTCGTGGTTCCAGAAACCTCCGTCTCCCCCTCTCTACCCGGCGGAGTCTCAGAGCACGGATCACGCTGTAAGTTCCCCATGAACAAAGGACCCACATCTGGCCTGCCTGAACACTGCAGGGGCCTGGATACTGAATTCTAAACTTCACATTATGTTAAAAAGAGGTTAAGACCTGGAATGCCAAATCCACTTAAGAGAAAACAAACCACCAGGCTAAGTTTTCAGCAATGTGATTGATTATGATGATAAAGTTCATGAGAGGCAAAGAGTGTGTGAAAAAAACAGCACCATCTAAAGGACTGCACAAGTAGCTTCATGTTTAATGACTTTCTCTGCGTATTAACAGAACCAAACAAATGAGATAACCTGTTTCTTCACTGATAAACCTCATCAGAGTTCTTGCCTTCAATCAAAGAGGAATAAAAATAAAAGAATTGGGGCCGGCCCGGTGGCACAGCGGTTAAGTTCGCACGTTTCGCTTCTCGGCGGCCCGGGGTTCACCGGTTCAGATCCTGGGTGCAGACATGGCACCGCTTGGCAAAAAAGCCATGCTGTGGTAGGCATCCCACGTAGAGGAAAATGGGCCTGGATGTTAGCTCAGGGCCAGTCTTCCTCAGCAAAAAGAGGAGGATTGGCAGTAGTTAGCTCAGGGCTTATCTTCAAGAAAAGAACTTATATATGTGTATATGTATTTACATATATACACGTATGAATTATAT
>NC_060277.1:116000985-116038425 GCF_021613505.1 Equus quagga
TTATATATGTGTATATGTATTTACATATATACACGTATGAATTATATATGTGTATATATTATATGTGTAAAATATATGCAAACATAAGATATATACATATGATTGTGTAATGTATTTGAAAGGATAGCATTGTTTTCTCTACAAAAATCTGTAACTGAAAAATCTCTCAAACTCTAGTGTGGGTACACCTAATCTCAGCTGCTCTCCCCAAGAACCCTGAGAGCCAACCCCAGTCCCCCAGCAGCCCTGTTCTCACTCCAACAAGATGGAAGAAGCACTCATGAGCCAGGAGACACGTGCCAAACTGCAGGCACGAGTGTGTGCTGGTGGGAAAGGAATGGGCAGCGAGAGGAAGGTGGTTCAGGGAACGGCATAGCAGATGATAAAAACTTCAGTTCCTTACAGAAGTTAGGGCAAGCAGCATCTCTGGAACTGAGGAGGTGGCTCTGTCTACAAGGAGCAGTGACACACCTCAAGAACCCCAAAGGGAGCCAGCCCTGATGGCCTACTGGTTAAAGTTCAGTGCTCACTGCTTTGGTGGCCCCGGTTTGGTCCTGGTTGTGGAACTACACCACCCGTCTGTCAGTAGCCATGCTGTGGTGGCAGCTCACACAGAAGAATTAGAAGGACTTAACAACTAGGCTATACAACCATGCACTGGGGCTATGGGGAGGAAGGGAGAAAAAAGAGGAAGATTGACAACAGATGTTAGTTCAGGGCGAATCTTTCCCTGCAAAAAATAAAGAACCCCAAAGTGAGGTTCTTGGGCAGTGATGCTCTGACCATGCAGCGGCCGAGCAGCTGACCAAAATGCTGACGGCATCTTAAGCCAGCGTGGTGCAGACAGTGGGACCAGCTTCAGGGGACACTGGTGCTCCCCAGCAACAAGAGGGTGGACGAGCACCCTTGCTCCTGGAGAGGAGGAGGAAGAGGTCCAGGTCCCGTGGAGAATTTCTAGTGGAGGCCTCCAAGGCGGCAAGCTGAATGGAGCTCACTTCTGAAGAAGGTGAACCCTGAAGACAGGACTGGGGGCTGCTATCTCCTATCATGACCAGCTTTTAAATGTTTTGTTCGTGGAGCTGATAAAACCTACATCTCTGATACCGTTAGGCCCAAGTTCCTCGGGCACTGCAGCTCCCCTCAGTTTTTGCTTATATACAATTTGTTCTTTGCAGCCAGTTAAGCTGTAGAAGCCTGGGAAGAAAGTTTCAAACAAAGGTTCAAAGAAACCTCTCAATGGCAAGTGAGCCCACAAACACTGAGTGATGTGTCAGCCACTCCCAACGCACCTTGCTGCCTCTCTTCACCCCAAACAGCCGGCACAGTTAACCTGTGCTCCTGGGCCGGGCAGGCAGGACCAAGGCAGAACCTCGAGGCTGTGCCAGCCCAGCTCTGCAGCCACTGCGGTGCCTGGTGCCAGTGACGGAGAACACAGGGGGCGGTGGGTGGGCCTCCAGTCCCAGGAGCTGACCTGGGCAGAAACTCAGCTGCCAGTTCTGAGCCCCTCCCTGCCTGTCATCCCAAATCAGGTTCGCCCTGGGTTGGCAGCTGCAGAGGTTAAAGGTCAGACTAAAGGGGCAGTCGCCACTGCAGGCAGGAGACCCCACAGGACATGGGGCTGAATTAAGGGCTTTTAAAGAGAAAAGCTGATCTGCAGTTTTATTATTTTCAAATACATGGAAGCTTTTATGACATAATTTTAAAAACCCAATGCTTTAGAGACATTTACTGTGTCCTCGGAAGTGGTACCATGGGAGGTAAAGAGGTAGAAGGCCATCCCCACCTTAAAGAGTGACACCGTAAGGAAGTGGGATAAACACCATTCAACTCTCAGTTCAAAATTGAGAGCGATGACTTTGTAAGTCCTGTTTTAAATCTTAAAGTGGTTGCCAAGGGAAACTGGTAGAGTAGCTGTTAAATCAGCAAATCCACGCCGTCTGCTGCCTTGTGGAAGGCAGTGGGAGAGCGCACACACCTCCCGGTGGAACATTCTTCAGAGCCCAGTCAAAAGGAGAAAACCCTCGAGAAGGGGCCACTTTAAGGAAAGAAATGTTGACACTCCTCATGGGGAAGAAAAGCCACTTCTCGGAGCCTTTTCTGAACCAGAGGGGCTACAGAGGGTGGTGACCAGGAGCACAGCCCAGAGCCTGCCACCCGTCCACACTGCAGCTCTCACACATGCTATGTGATCTTGAGGGAGCTATTCACCCTCTCTGGGCCCAATAATATAACCTATCTCACAAGATGATCCTTCTGCACTATCAAAAAGTGGAAGTTATTATTATTAGCTCTTAGCAAAAATAAACAGAGAAAGGAATATGGGATTTTCCTGCAGGGCAAAGGAAGCTGGAGAAACAGCCAGGAGAAAGCAGTCAGAGAAAATAGTGAGCCTCATGCTGGAAAAAGATTGGGAGGCAAGCAATTGTAGCATTTAGTGTCAGTTTGATCCACCTCCCTCTCCCATGGCTAATGAATGGAGCAAAATGTGGGAACGCAGCAATCAGAGAAGCAAAGATCGGTGACCTGGTGCCAGGAGCACGGCCAGCCAGTGCCGAGGGAGGGACACTCGATGAGCAGAGAGGCAGAGTGGTTGCGGCCCTGACCTCGCCTCCTCTCCGAGAGCCAGGCTGTCGAGGCTTCTTCTGTCCATGTCGGCCTGGGAAGAGCAGGACTTCCGGGGGGGAGGAGGCTGAACCAGCACTAAGCCACCACACGGAAGTGAGGCTCAGGGCCAGCAGGGACCCAAGGACCAGAAGTGGGAGGCGTCACCCATGGGGATAGAGGACAGCCTCCAGGCAGTGGGCCCCTCAGCAAGGGGTCCGCACAGCCCCACACGCACTCTCCTGCTCCTGCCCACATGCTCAGGTTGCAGCACAGGGTCTGGAATCCAAGGCCCCCGTCCTCCAACTGTAGGTTCAGGATGGAGAAGCCAGGCCTCACCAGACCGTCTCAGACAAAGAACATGTCCAGGAGGAGCTGCCTCGGCCTAAGCAAGATGCAGGGAAGATGCCGCCTCACAGCGTGCAGTGCAGGGCAGACCCACCAGCAGGAGAGGAAGCCTCCCCCATGGTCGCACACGGGGAGATGACGGCGCAGATCCAGATGGCGGTTTTGTGGCCCCCGGACTGTGACAAAGGCCACAGGGCAATGCAGGGAAGGGGGTCTCTCCAAATGGATATCCAACTGGAAAAACGTGTGTCTTGACCCCTACTTCATACTTCATTCCAGCTGGAAAGCAGCCACCAACATCAAAGGTAGAACAGTAGAGCTTTGAGAGGAGAATATCTTCATCATCTCGGAGCAGGCGAAGATTTGAGAAAAAGGACCCAACATACTAGCCATCAAACATTCATAATCTGGATTATGTTAAAATTAAGGGCCTCTGTTCTTTCAAAAATACTATCAAAAGAGTGAAAGGCAACACGATGAGAGAGCGTCTTCACAACACATGTTTGTGACAAAGGACTCAGAGCCAGAATCAATAAAAAAATTCAACCTAATAGAAGAAATGGACAAAAGACTTGGACACTTTACAGAAGATGAAATCCAAATAAACATACAAAAAGATGTGCCATCTCATTAGTCATCAGAGAAACGAGAATTCAACTACACGCTTTCCAGGATGGCAGGAGTGCAAAAGAGAGCAAGTGCAAGTGTTGGTGAGGATACGAGCAGCCAGAACTCTGTCCTTTGCTGGTGAGAGTGTATGTTGGAAAATATTTCTGGAGTATCCACTGAAGTTAAACATGTGCATATCTAATGCTCAGCCATTACAGGTTTTGGCATATTCCAACAAAAACACATCTTATGTATACCAAAGACATGTGGTAGGAATGTTCACAACAGAACTAATCATAATAGTCACAAATGGGAAACCATTGAAATGCCCATCCCCAGCAGGATGGATAAATAAATCATGGTATATTCACACAGGGATGTTATACACCTCGAGAATAAACAGCCCACAGCCACACGACACAGGAGAATCTCACACACGATGAGAGAAAGAGAAGCAGCCACAGAAGAGCTCTGACTGTGTGATTCCACTTTTACACAGAATAAATAAGGCAAAACTCACCCGTGCTGTCACAAGTCAGGACAGCAGTTACACCAAGGGGCTATGTAGTGACGGGGGGAGGCCCCAGGGGGCTGTCAGTGCTCTGTTTCTTAATCTGGGTGCTGGCTACATGGGTGTGTTAGGTTTATGAAGATCCATGGAGCTATGCAACTGTAATATCTACACTTTTCTATATGTACATCATACTTCAATAAAAAGTTTAAAAAGGAAGGAAAAAGAGACAATGAACACAACCTAAAAGGAAACAACGAACAGAAGGAAATTCACTCCACTTACTTCAGGCAAGAGAACAGCTTAATAAAAACATGAAGTTGGTCGGTGCTGGCCCGATGGTACAGTGGTTAAATGTGCACGTTCTGCTTTGGTGGCCCGGGTTTGCCGGTTCAGATCCCAGTGTGGATACGGCACCGCTGGGCAAGTCATGCTGTAATAGGTGTCCCACATATAAAGCAGAGGAAGATGGGCACCGATGTTAGCTCAGGGCCACTCTTCCTCAGCAAAAAGAGGAGGATTGGCGGCAGATGTTAGCTCAGGGGTAATCTTCCTCAAAAAACAAAAACAAAAACAACATGAAGTTGGCAAAATGAGAGTTAAAAGACTGTTTCTGTAATGAAATGCATTTTTAAAAGAAATTTAAAAATAAATTTTTTTTTTTTTTTAAGATTTTATTTTTTCCTTTTTCTCCCCAAAGCCCCCCGGTACATAGTTGTGTATTCTTCATTGTGGGTTCTTCTAGTTGTGGCATGTGGGACGCCGCCTCAGCGTGGTCCGAGGAGCAATGCCATGGCCGCGCCCAGGATCCGAACTAACGAAACACTGGGCCGCCTGCAGCGGAGCGTGCGAACTTAACCACTCGGCCACGGGGCCAGCCCCTAAAAATAAATTTTTAAAAATTGAAGAAAAGAAAAATTATAAGAGTAAGGAAAAGATTGGAGACCAAAAAAATCATTACTGATTTAACAAATAAGTTAGAAATAGTTTACTAAAATAAAAATTACCAACAAATAGGAAAGCCTTGAGATAACCAAAGAAATTCAGAAGAGAAAGACAAAAAGATCAAAGCAATTAGAGAGAAGGGAATGGATATCAAAGACAGATAAAAAGAGTCTGACATAAGGATAATCAGCCTGGTAGGCTGAATAATGGCCCATCAAAGATATCCACGTCCTAATCCCCAGAATTCATGAATATGTTAGATTACAGGGCAAAGGGGAATTAAGGCTGCACATGGAATTAAGTTTGCCGATCAGGTGACCTTAAAATACACAGAAGATCCTGGCTTATCAAGAGGGGCCCAATGTGATGACAGGGGTTCTGAAAGTGGAAGAGGGAGGCAGAGAGTCAGTATCAGAGAGATGCGTGAGATGAAGACTTGACCTGCCAGGGCTGCCTTTGAAGATGGAGCAAGAGGCCACGAGCCAAGGAACGGGACAAGTGCCAGAAGGTGGGAAACGCAAGCACATAGACGCACCCCTAGCGCCTCCAGGAAGGAAAGCAACCTTGACTTTAGCCTGTGAGACTGTACTGACTTCTGACCCGCAGAACTGTAAAGTAATACATTTGTGTTGTTTTAAGGTACTAAATTTGTGGCAATCTGCCCAGCAGCAATAGGAGACTAACACAATTTGTGTCCCTGAAGCAGAAACACCAACAACTGTAACAGAAAATGTCTTAAGGACATAAATTTCCCTGAAATTAACAAAGATCTGCAAATTCAAAGAGTACACAGTGTACCAGAAGTTCAACGAAGCATCCAACTCCAGACAAGGGCTGGTTAAGCGAACGAACTGAGGCAAAAGGAAGGAATTCTTCAGAAATTCATGAAGAAAAGAGAAATCACCCAAACGGGGGAAAAATCAGCTGACCTCAGGCTTCCCCACAACAAAGAGGGTAGCGGAATGATAGTTACAAAGTGTTGAGGGATAGAAAATATCAAGACTATTATACCCAGCCAAGATACGATTCAGAGATAAAGACAATGAACAGACATTTTCACACGTGAAAACGCTCAGGAGGCCAGCTGGTGCAGCAGCAAAGATCGCACGTTCCGCTTCTCGGCAGCCCGGGGTTCGCCGGGATCCCGGGTGCAGACATGGCACCGTGCACTTAGCAAAAGCCATGCTGTGGTAGGCGTCCCAGTATAAAGTAGGGGAAGCTGGGCATGGATGTTAGCTCAGGGCCAGTCTTCCTCAGCAAAAAGAGGAGGATTGGCAGTAGTTAGCTCAGGGCTAATCTTCCCCCCCCCCCCAAAAAAAAAAGCTCAGGAAATACTTATGCCCTTCTTGAAGAAAGGACTGAAAATGAAATCTTGCTAATTAGGGAGACAGCAAAATAAAGAACTCAGATACAGCAATGGAAAAGGACCAGTGGTGAGCCCTGAGTCCACCTAAATGTTGAATTACTACTGAGCACTTGTGGGCATTGCAGCTACAATACAAAAGAGAGTGTTATAAACCTGGGCCATGTAAAAATATCACAAGCTCAAGACTCAGGCGGTGGGTGGAGGGGGATGGAAATGTGAAGCTGAAAATGACCTCATCTTTCAATGCCAGAAGCACGGATACTGTTTCAAAGTGAAATGCGTCTTTTTAAAAAAACAATAATAATTAATGATTCCAACTTCTTACAGTTTTTCACAATCTCTCTTCTTAATCCTAGAAGAATATTTTAGTAAATCAAAAACCCACAAGGGGCACATCTATGATATCTGTTCCCTTCTGCAGTGTCTCAAGCCAAACTGACAACAAAACCTTTTGTGGAGAGTGTCTTTTTAGCCTAAATCCTCCCTCTGTGTCAAGGAAAAAACTTTAGAAGAAAGCATTAACTAGTTGTTTCTAAAAGGCCTCAGTTCAGCATATAACAAAATGAAAGAAATGCAACAGAAGCATACCCAAGCCTTGGTTCGAACCAACCACAAGGAAGTTTCACAAACCTTTTGTCCACATTCCCCATATTTGCCCCACATCACTCACCTACTAAGAACTCAAAATGTCCCAGAGCCTGTTCCCTCCAGCACAGTCTTAAAAGCACTATGCTTAAAAAAAAAAAAGAAAGAAACCTTGCTTTATGTGTTGGGTGTTTGATGACCGCCCCTCTGCCGTGGCCCATCCATTCACTGAGCCCTGAGAACCCAGCTGTGGAGGAACAAAGGCCCTGCTCTCCTGGAGCTTCAACTCCAGAGCTGCGCTGTCCAGCACCGCAGTCACTGGCCACACGTGGCTGTTGAGCACTTGAAATGTGGCTAATACAAACCTTTAATTTCATTTCATTTTAACTACTTTAAATTTATGTGGGTAATGGCGTCATCTTAGACCACACAGTTCTAGAATCAGAATCAGAACCTGCATTTTCCCAAGACCCCCAAGTGACTTATATACACTGCAGTTTCAGGATGAGCCCCAGTTCTCATCATCAGCTCATGTCCATCATCTCAAACTCTCCCCAACTCCCTCCCCACTTCCCGTCTTCTCAGCTCTACCCTGCCTGGTCAGGGCAGGAAGCACACCTAGGCGGGCTTGGACATCAAGACTTCACTTCCTGGGCTGCCCTCCTCTGCTCCCCAGTAACCAGACTCCAAGCCCAAGAGACAAAGAGGCAAGACTCACAGCCGCACGGCGGTTCATGCCTCTGAGACGACAGGACACAGGTGTCCTTCCACAGCCATTCGGATCTACACCATCAAAGCTGACTGTGGTGGGTAAAGACAGGTGTAGGGGTGTGTGTTTGTGTGTATGCACGCGTGCCGGACACCCACCTGAGTCTCTTCCAGCCTGCTGACCCAGGTTTCTGCCCACCGCACTTTCCTCTCCTCTCCTCCTGCCCTTCTTTCCGTCGTAGGGTCTACCACCTCTCAGGGGCTGCAGCTCTCAAAACTCAAACTACAGGGACCTCCACTGTCCGCTGCCCCCGAGCTCTGGGCGCTCTGGCCTCCCCTCGATCTGGAACCCACTCTCCTGCACCTCGGGTCGGTGCTTCCCTGCCTCCGCCCCAGGACGCACTCTCGAGGGTCACTTGGGTTCCGGCCCTACCGGGCCTGTCCACCGAGGCGAGGAACCCCTTGGACATGGCGAGAGCCCTGGAGAAGCCTCCGGACTATTCCTCTTGTGTCTCCTCTCCCTTCCCTTCCACCCGACCCACGCCCAGAGCCACCACCCGCTGCGAGCAGACCCACGCTCGGATCCCCTCTCGCCCGCTCCGCACCCCTGCGTGTTCTGTCCTCCTTGCGGGGCCACCGGAGCCGCCCCGCCGCCCCCTCTCCACACCCCACGCTCTCCTCCGCCTCGCAGTCACCCCAACGTGGGAGGACCCCGGGGCCCTGCCCAGCCGCCCACTCCCCCTGGCGCGCAGACCGCGGCGAGGGGATGGAGACGCGCCGCGTGCGCCCGTCCGGGCCCCCACGAGCCGCCTGGTCCCCCACGCGCGGAACGGCGGCGCAGCCGGGGCCGCCCACGTAGCGCGGGCCGACCCAGACCGAGACAGGCCAGCCGGAGCCCGGCGCGCCCCCCGACCGGCCCTGCTCCCCCGAGCCGGGCCCGCGCCCCTTTCCTCCCCGGCCCGCCGCGCGCTCCTCCCCGGCCCGGCCTGCGCTCACCCGCCGGGTGGCCGTACGGGGACTCGGCCGCGCCGTCCTGCAGGCTCGCCAGGATCTCGCCCTTGCCCACGTCGCTGTCGCCCACCAGCAGGAACTTGAGCAGGAAGTCGTAGGCGCGCACCGGGCTGCCCAAGCCGCTCATCGTGCCGCCGCCGCGCCGGCGCCCATGCCCGGCCCGCGGACGCGCAAAAGGGGCGGCCGGGCACCCGGGGCCCCGAGGACCCGCCGCCCGCGACCGCCGCCCGCCGCCTGCCGACTGACAGCGCGCAGCCCCGCCCCGGCCCGCCATTGGCCGGCCGCAGTTGCTAGGGCAGCAGCGCAAGCTCATTGGCTGAATTGCCTGTCCATGTCGCTCTCGTCTCCGCCTCCAGGCCGACACCCACCCGCCCGTCTGGAGACCACACGGCTGCAGCCGCCAATAGCGGATGGGAGGCGGGGAATTGGGCGGGGCCTAGGACGGTGACGCCACAGCCACAGCCAATGGAGGCCCGGAGGCGAGATGGGGCGGGGCCAGAGGAATCAGGGGGCGGGGACGCTGCTCCCGCAGCCAATGAGGGGCGGGGCGAGCAGGGGGCGGGGCCGGGTGTTTACACTCCCGCGTGCGCCTGTGTACGTGAGCACGTGTGCGTGCGTGCCTGTGTGTGCATCTGTGTGCCTCTGCGCGCGCGTTCGTCTGCCTACGTTTGCAGGTGCTTGTGTGTGCGGCTGTGCACGGGTTGTGCAGGCGCGGGGGTAGGAGACAAGGTGGGCTTCTCTCCGTCTCCAGGAAGCAGTCGCGCGGGCCGGCCCTCTGCGCTCCAAGATTGACCGGGGGCGCGTCCGTACGCGCGCAGAGTCCAGGCGGCAGCGCCCACTCTCCGGAGACGCCCGCCGCCTTGGGGGCCTGGTGGTCAGGCCCAGCGGCTCCGGCCTCCCGCCTCATCCCCTCACCCAGCGTGCGGGAGGGCCCACTGCGCGCGTGCAGGGACCTGCTTTAAACCCCACTTCCTCCGGGGCTGGGCACAGAGGAGAGAGAATGGAAGAAGAATTACAAAAGCGATTGTTGAAGTTAAGATTACTTTGGAATGCTAGTTTAGTTTGCGATACCTGTTGTTTATTGATTGATTAGTTGGTTTAGGTACTGGTGAAGCCTCTGTAAAAAAAAGCAAAGACAGAGGAAGATAGGATGGAAAGTAGACACAGTGGAAAAATATGAGGCAGGTGGCATTTTGTCCCCATTCCCACCATCACAAAAAACCCCAAAAACTCAGGGGAATTTCTCTTCCCATCTTTAGCTCAGTTCCACGGTCCCAATCAGGGGTGAACCACTTAACAAATACCTAGTTAAGGTGGGATACCTCCTTCTGCTGGACCCCCCACCCTGCATGTCCAGCCTCACTCTAGGATAAGGGTCAGGAAACCCTCAGCCCGCCCTCATTGTTCCCAGCTGTGGGATGGAGATGACCGTGGGGAGGAGACCTTGCCTGTTTCTCTCCCGTGCCCAACGTCCTGAATCTCAGAATCTTTTGGCAGCAGTCACCTCCAAGCTGGTCTCAGCTCAGCTAGAACATGACAACTGCCACCTGAAGGTCCAAATAAAAATAACCACCTAAGAAGAGGATTATATCCACATATGGATTTCTGTCTTCCTGCCCTGGGATAAGCATAAGGCTCACCAAACAGTGCCTGGAGGTGTCTCCAACAGAGATGTTTGTTTCATAAGCCAAAGGAGAAAGGGTCTCCACCATGAGAGTCCCTAGCCACTTGGGGCTGGTTCCATGGTGGGACACTCCCCTGACTCTGTAAATCTGAAAGAACACTATTTCCATCATAGGGGCCCCACCCTCATGACCTCATCTAACCCTAAATACCTCCCAGAGGCCCCATCTCCAAGTATCATCACATTGAGAATTAGGGCTTCAATCTATGGATTTTGGGGACACAAACATTGAGTCCACAACAACGGCCCGTGGTGGTAAGGGGCTCTGGGCCCACTCAGAGCAGGAATGAGTTTTGGTGTGTGGAGCTCTGCCCACCAGAAAGCCTGGACTGGGAGGTGGGTACCTGCTTACCCCTCAGCCAGCCTTTCCTGAGGCCCTTGGATGGTCATGGGGTCTAGAGCAAGGTGTCTGAACCCCTGTACTCTCGACCCTTGGGGCCAGACCATTCTCTGTGCTGGGGCTGTCCTGTGCACTGCCAGATACTGAGCAGCAACCCTCACCCTTGTCCAGGAGATGCCAGTGCACCCCTTCTCCCAGTTGTAACCCCTGAAAATGTCTCCAGATTGCCAAATGTCCCTGGGGCGGGGGTGCAAGATTCCTCTCATCACACGCAGTTGAGGACCACTGGTTTAGAGAGATTTGATTTCCCCGTGGCAGTCACTTGCCTTGAGATGAGAATAGGTCGTGTTCTGGACATTGGCCTCCACCCTGCCGGCTCCCATAGGCACCTCCTGGCCAGTTATGACTGTTTTCAGTTTCCACCAGGGGAGAGGGGAGGAAGTTTGGCCCATGGTCATGCACGGGGTGGAGAGGGGTCGGGTTGTCCAGACTAGGCAGTGAGTGATATCCAGCAATGGGCTAGCTCTGCTCGCTGCGATCTGAGCCAATTAATCACAAGTTAGAGATCGAGAAAGGACGTTTAATTAGATTAGCTGGCTAATCGGAAGATAGGTGACTAATGTCTCAAAAACTCATCTTCAAAAATTACAGAATCTTGAGGCAGTTTATTATAAGGAAAATGGACAGTAAGAAGGGGATCCAGGGATGTTGGTCTCCAGGCATGACAGGCTCCAGGCATCACATTCTTCCATTCTTCTGTCAGCTGTGATGGATACCTTGTAGGTGTGTTTCCTGCCTGTGGTCAGCCTGTTTCTGGAGAGGAACTCATAGGACAAAGTTTTAATTTATCAAGGTATCAAGGAGTACATACGTCAGCAGAGGCCATAAATCAGGAGAGCATGTGACTTTTTTAAAGTACGTGCAGAGCAACAAGTAGTCACACAGAGGAGGGGCTGGGGCTATTTAGCAAAACAATATGGCCTCACTGTTGCTCACTTACATAAGGATCTAGAGTGGTCCAGGCCCGTGGTGGATGGACAGTGAGAGAGTCTCAGGGCATCTGTGGTTCGCCCGTGTTAACCTCACAACAACCCTCAGAGATGGGCCTTGTTATTCCCACCGACACCGAGGAAATGGGGTCTCAGAGAAACTGTGATGGTCAGAGGTCCTCCCTGCAGCTGCCGTCACTGGAGCTGGTCTGCACAGCAGTGCAGCCCCAGTTTTCCTCTGTTTTCATTTTTAAATTGTCATGAAATATACTTTACGTTGTTGACTTTAAAAATAAAACAGCCAGTTATTTTTACTAGCAAAATGAGTTGATTCAGGAATAGCAAAGAATTGCAACTTGGGACATGCAAGGTATGGCAAAACCACAGGCAAGGCGGGCAAACACAGGAGAGGAACCATTATTTTACAGAATAACCAGGGTCAGGAATGAGTGAAAGTCCATTGGAGGAGGGCAGGGTCTCAGGTTGTGATGGCTCCTCAATTGGCTGAGCTGCAGCGGTTTCCCATTGGCTGGGCTTGTTGCTGGGCAAGGAGAAAGTCTTCCTCCTGCTGGGGTAGTAAAGTAGGCTTCTTCCTGGTGGAAAACGCAAGGTGTGCTCTTCCTGTTGGGGTCTGCGCTTGACAATGAGTGGTAGGGGTGGGAGCTCCCCCTTCTGGCCTCCTGACTCCATTTTAAAAGAGGTTTCCTTTAAAAGAGTTTCACAACATACAATTTACCATTTTACCTGTTTTTTTGGTGTACAGTTCAGTTTCACACTTCAGTGTCAGTTCAGAGTGTGAAAGCACATTCACTTTGTTGTGCAACCATCACCACCACCCATCACCAGAGCTTTTTTCATCTTCCCCAAGTTGAAACTCTGTCCCCATTAAACAATTACTCCCCATCCCCGGCTCCTCCCAGCCCCTACTAACCACCGTTCTACTTTCTGTCTATAAATTTGACTACTCCTGAAACCTCATATAAGCGGAATTGTATTCATCCTTTTGTGACTAGATTATTTCACTTAGCATGTCTTCAGTGTTCACCCATGTTGTAGCATGCATCAGAATTTCCTTCCTTTTAAAAACTGAATAACACTCCATTGTATGGATAGACTACATTTTGTTTATCCATCCATTTGCAGATGGACATTTGGGTTGTTTCCATTTTTGGCTATTGTGGATAGAGTTGTAAACATTTGTGTAGAAGTTTCTGTGCAATGTCTGTTTTTATTTCTCTTGAGTTTACACATAGGAGTGGAATTGCTGGGTCATACAGTAACTATATGTACCAGTTTGAGGTTTCTTTTCTGAAGCATAGATCTCATTCCCCAGTTTGCACTGCGGTTGGTTTCTGTGTGGTCTTGTGCAGTGTGGTCTCCAGGCTAGAGACCTTTGGGGGGTCCCCTACTGTAGAAGGTGGAGGGGAGGAGGAATGCTTAGGTGATAGGCAAGGAATCTCTTTACGTGAAGTGAAGTTTTTATCCCTTTGACTATGGAAAAGCATTTCTTAAGTTTCCTTCTCTGATGTTCAAATAAAAATAGACTGAGGAACTAAAAAGGGACTGAAGATATTTTCCCCAAAGCCAGGCACTTGCACACACCAATTAACTCTTCTATTTCTCTCCCCTGCTGACAAGAAGTAAATAGAAACTAACAGCTGAGCGCAGCTTCACATTTGGTGTATATTTGCGGATGACTCACTAGGAATTCACAGCAAACGTGCCAGTTCTTCCGCCACGGAAAATTCATTTTAACCAAAACCATAACCTCATGGAAGTCGCAGCAAGTACCAGAGCCACAGAAAAAATCCATTTAATGTAGGTTTCACGTCACGGCTCCGTCTAAGCCCCACCCGAGCCCCCCAGCCGATGCTCCGCCCAACCCACCCCCGCCCCAGCCTCGCTTGTGCCCCACCTTGTCTAAGCCCGCCCCCAGTGCTCCACCCGAGCTCCGCCCAGCCGGTGCTCCGCCCACTCCCCCGCCTCCCCCGTGGCCCCCTGCCTAAGCCCGCCCCCACTGCTCCACTCAAGCCCCGCCTGCCCTATGCACGGCCCACAGCATGCCCCACCCCCCGCTCTGCCCATCCCCTGCCTTTGCCCCACCCGCTGCCCCACCCCCTGCCCAGCCTCCAGGCCCCGAGGCTTGAGTCCTTCCCACGCCACCCCCAGGCCGGGCTCCTGCTTCTGCACTGTCACTTCTCGGCTCCCACAGACAGTAGCCATGATCGTCATTCTCGTGACAGCTCATTCCAGGCCCAGCCAGGGGATGGGGGAGAAGACAGGAAGGACACCTGCTCTCACACGGGGCTCTAGACACTTCTGTGCTGGTCAGTCCAGCTAAGACGCGGCCTGCAGCCGTCCGGCTGCCCCGTCCTCCCCCTCCTCCCCCTCCTCCTAGACAGCGCCCTGCTGGCTCTCTGGCCCAGAGCTGCCCCAGCTCCTGCACTCAGGTCGGTGTTTGGGGGACTGGAAAACCTCCTCGGTTGCCCAGGAGAGAGCCTTAGGATAAGAATTAAATTTTGCGCCAATATGATCACTCTTGAAATGACAGTCCGGTGCTCTGAAGCTGCACAACGGGAGCAATGCTGGGTCTCGCTGCTGGGGAGTAAGGCACACACAACTAGCCCAGCCCGGGAGGAGGGTGGAGCACTCTCCGTTCTCCCTCTTGGACTCCGGTCCTGACCCCTACTGGACAGGTCAGTGGCAGAGCCCGAGAGGGAGGGTCTCTGGGGCACCTGATGGAGACCTGCAGGCAGGAGGCAGGCAAGGGGAGATGCAGGCTGCAAGGAGGGCGCTGGACTTGGGGCTGGCGGAGCTGAAGAGGGGCTGCATGGGTGGGTCAGCCACCTGTCAAAGGCCTGAGCAGGGATGGTCACTCTCTGGGGTATGAGGGAGTCACCTTGGGTGCTCTCACCCACCCTGCTCTCCTGAGGCCCACTGAGCCCACCTAGGACTTGTGAAGCTGGCGAGGCAGGAGGCCTCGGAAAGAAATGGCCCTCAGCCAGGAGGCAGGGACCTAACTGGCTGTGTAAAGGTGAAGTGGGTGGTAGGATATCGGCAGACAGGCACAACCTTTAGGACGGAAAGGGCTCCTGCTAATGCAGACCCTTGAGGTACCCCTGAGAACCACCCACTTTGGTGACGCTGCCAGGGGCAGACAGAACGCTCCTGTCTGTCACGGTTAGTGTCTGGAATCCATAGGACAACCTGGGGAGTGTTAGGAACTTGGTTTTGCAGACTCTGAGGTGAGAGGGACTCAAAGATCTGCCTGAGGTGGAATCCTGGCTCCACTGTTTCCCAGCTGGGTGACCTTGGGCAAGCAACCGCCTTCCCTGGGCCTCACCTTCCCCATTTCTTAAGCCAGAATGATTCCTTGTGAGAAGTCTGTGAGCAGCGCACTTCACAAGTGTTTGGGGAAGCCGCTGGTGCACAGGCAGTGCTGTGATGTCATCAGTTGGCCGTCCCTGTGGAGCATCCATGGAGACTCTGTTGGGCACCCTTCACCCCCACACACACACTGTGGTCCAACATGTTTTTGTTTAACTTTTGGTGTTGCAGCATGCTGCCTAACTCATTCTATGTTACTGGCACATCACGGGCCATCATAAAACTGTGAACCCTGGGTCATCACAGGGAGAGATGAGTCCAAAACACACTGCTGACAGGCCTCCACCACAACGACCTGGCTGACCTGGCTGCCCAGACATTTTCTGAGTGTGCACCAGGTTCAGTTTCAGATGTCCTGGGCCGTGAGGAGTGAGCTCGAGGCTTGCCACCGAGGGGGGGATAATTGGGTCAGGTAGCATGTAAGCACACGTACCCAAGCACAAGGCAGACCATGGGCAGAGCAGCAGACAAGGTCCTAGAGAAGGGGTTGGAGCCATCCTCAGGGCACAGGGAAGAGAACCCTGTTTGAAGATGAAGAAGAAGCCGGAGGAAAGGAAAACTTGAGAGATGGCAAGGGCGCTTTGCCACAAAGCAGGACATTTGACCCACAGGCCACAGAGTGCCTGGAAATGTGTGGAAGTGTTGGGTTAGCAAGGCCATGATCCCGTGTTGGACCACAGAACAATTGGGGAACATTTTCTCATGGATGGGTAAACACATACAACTGATCAATCTTTTATCTAATACATAATTAATATTCTTGTTTCAAATATCAACACAGATTTTTTTTAAATGACATTGGCTGAAACAGCACATGATGGAATTTAGATCTTTATATTTGACTCAGGAAAGTTAGACTCGGTAGAAACAATAGCCTCAAGAGAGCATTCATAATGGTAGGTGCATAGTCAGAAAAATCTTATGTGGACCAAAAAAATGGACTGAAGAGTTAAATTGATAGGATGAAAATTATTTCATTCAAATGAAAATCGAAAACATAATTTATAAACTATTCATTGAGGTCAGGAATTAAATCAGCTGGATAAAATTCACTCTTGAAAATAATTTCTCCACAAAACCTTAATTAGTGGTGGCATAGTTCTAGTGAAAACTTCTGTGCTCATGGCACAGAGTTAAAGTGGTCAATGGGGCTGGCCTGGTGGTGTAGTGGTTAAGTTCCCAAGCTCTGCTTCAGCAACCCAGGTTCACAGGTTTGGATCCCAGACAGGAACCTAGCTCTGATCATCAGGCCATGCTGTGGCAGCATCCCACATAAAATAGAAGAAGATTGGCACAGATGTTAGCTCAGCGACAATCTTCCTCACACAAAAAAATAAGTAAATAAAAGTTAAAAAAATTAAATTAAAAAATAAAGTGGTTAAGACCCCAAGAAAGACAGCACATCCACAGGCGAGCAGGCTGCATGCTAGGGTGCCACCTTCCACAGGGGTTGTGAATCACGTGCCCTTTGGCCTTTGGAATACTTTTTAATTCTCCCCACTGTCCTCTGAAGTGTCAGTTAGTTCATCTACTACTGTTTGTAGATTTTCATCTGCTCAATTTTGCTTTCTAAAATGGTGAAATGTAGGCCAGCCCCGGTGGCATAGTGGTTAAGTTCGGCCTGCTCTGCTTCGGTGGCCCTGGGTTGGTTTCCGGGTGTGGACCTACGCCTCTCATCTGTCAGTGGTCATGCTCTGGCGGCGGCTCACATACGAAAAGAGGAAGATTGGCAGCAGATGTTAGCTCAGGGTGAGTCTTCTGCAGCAAAATAAATAAATGAATAATAAATAATAAATAAAAGGGTAAAATGCCATATACATGTGGAAAAGTACATGAAAACACACGTACCATTTAATAAGTAATTATAAAGTCAACACAAATTATCAATCACCCCCTAGGTCAAGAAGTACAGTGTGGCCAGCGCACGAGAACCCTCTCAAATGCCTCCCCAATATGATACCCTCCCTCCTGCGTGACAGCAACTGCTCTCTTGGGGCTGGTTCCCCCAGAAGCAGGCAAGGGACAAATGCAAATATCTTACATGGGAGATCTGAACCCGCAAACCCCAGGCTGCCGAAGCGGAGTGCATCGTGAACTTAACCACTATGCCACTGGGCCAGCCCCTGGTCTGTGGTTTTTACTCCCTTCTTTCTTGCCTTCTTTGGGATTAGTTTTTTTTCTTTTAATAGAAAAATTATAAACTCTCTATTTTTAGTCCTTATGCTAGAAATTACAATATGCATATTTAATTTATCAAAGACTAAAGATAATCATTACCTTTACCCTTCTCTTGAACAACACAAAGACTTTAGAACAATTTACCCCTTTAAATTAAAATACAAAAAATAATTATTAAAAAATTGTCTCTTTTCAAAAAATCAAATAAGATGTTGTTTTGTACAATCAATTTTGTTAGATTTTCTCACCACTTTCTTTGCTCTTTGCTCCTTCTTGCACTTCAGCTTTAAAACCTGCAGTCACTTTCCTTTTGGCTGAAAACAGCCTTTATTCTTTCCTGTAGGAGGGTCTGCTGGTAGAAAATAGTGTCACTAGAAATAAAGGCAAATTGTTCTCAGTCTGAAAAGTGTCTTTATTTCCTTTTCATCCTTGAAAACATATTTTCCCTGGGCGGTCATAGTCTATCATTGCACTGTCTTTTGGCTTCCAGTATTCACGTTGGGAGACCGGATGTCAGTCTGTCCAAGGTACGCAGACTTTCTTGATAGCTACATTAGAGATTTCTTGTTTCCTTGGTGTTCTGCAATTTCACCATTATATTTCTAGATGTGAACTTCTTTTAATTTATCCAGCTTGGGATTTTGGGGGGACCTTGGATCTGAGGGTTGGCATATTTCATCAGTTCTAGAAAATTCTCAGCCATTTTCTGTTTATGTATGGCCTCGGCCCTAAAAACCTAGTTAAATGCCTATTAGACCTCACTATTCTCCATGT
Organism: Equus quagga; assembly: GCF_021613505.1. NCBI lineage: Eukaryota > Metazoa > Chordata > Mammalia > Perissodactyla > Equidae > Equus > Equus quagga. The sequence goes on from NC_060277.1 coordinate 116,019,022, forward strand.
CTCTTAATCTCACCTATCATTTCCCTTTTTGTCCCTTTGTGCCACATTCTGCATAATTTCTCTGACATCTTCCAGTTCACTAATTCTCTCATCCATGTCTGATCTCTTAAACCTGTCCACTAGGCTTTTAAATTTTAATTATGATGTTTTTAATTTCTAAAAGCTCTTTTTAGTTCTTTATAGAATCTGCTTAGTCACTTTTTATAGTTTCTTCTTCCCTGTAGATATTTTCAAGCTTGGCTTTTCTCTCTTTAGACAGAGTAGGCATAGTTTATCCCATTATGTGCATCTGATAATGCCAACACCTGAATTTATCCACTGTCTGTTATGCAGACATTCGTGGCATCTTGCTTCCTTGTATGCTTGGTCTATTATTGGTCCACTTGGGCTCCCAAAACAGAATTCCACAGACTGAGCGCTTCAACGACAGAAATTTATTTTCTCTCAGTGCTGGAGGCTGGAAGTCCGAGGTCACAGTGCCGGCATGGCTGATTCCTGGTGAGAGCTCTCTTCCTGGTTTGCAGATGGCTGCCTTGCCGTGTCCTCACACGGCCTTTCCTTGCTGTGTGCTCCAGGAGAGAGAGAGGGCAGTCTGGTGTCTCTTCTTATGAGGACACAAACATTCAGTCTGTAACACTTGGTCCCTTTTGACTGTGTGATGCTCATTGTTCTCGAGAAATAATTGTCATTGTCCTGTGTTGTCTGGGAGGAAGACATGGTCCTCAGGGGAGGTTTTGTGTTTGCATCTCCCAATACTGGGGGAGGGTTCCATTCCCTATCTGCTTTAAAATTATCGACTTGAGTGTTTTGGATAATCAAGTGATGTGAATTTGGGCTGCAAATCCATGCAAGAGCAGACTCTAGAGTGGTTCCTATTCATATTTACTTGTAGTTCATCCTTCTTTTGAGAGTGTAACCCTGTGGGGTCCCAGATTTAGGGGAAGATGTTCTCCCAATACACGCCCACTTTGGCCTAGCCCTAAGCTCTTACTTAGGTCCCACCCCCTTCCCTAAAGAAGGAACTCTGTTCCTTGGCTTCAGCAGGCATCTGTGAGGCAAAAGCAGTTTTTGACCTCTGCTTACTACTACTCTGGGTTCTCATCACCTAGAATTTGGGCTAATGTTCCTTGCTATTTTGTCATCTCTTCAATGCTTTTAAAATGTATTTAAACTATTTCAGTCATCATTTCTAGTAGCTTTTGAAGCTGGGTACCTGAGGGTTACTGTAAATATCAATAAGATTACCTTTCGATCTTGTTATGAAAAGAAGTTAATCTTGTCAATTTGCTATTTTTCCTGTTTAACCTGAGGCAGTATAACTCAAGGATCACATGGATTTATGAAGTTGTTTTACAGAAAAAATAGAATGCCTTCAAGGATCACTAGATAACCAGCTCCCAGCTGCCCAGAAGTCAGATTGCCCAAGGGTCTTATCAGGAAAGAAAGAAACTGGGATTACCCCTTTGTTTCTGCGAAACTCCTTCTGCCACACCCCTTAGCTCTATAATCCTCCCTGCTCTCTTCTCTTGTTAAGGCAGATTTGAGAGCACCTAAGCTCCCGCCTTCTCATTTTGGCCAATTCGAATAAAGCCTTCTCCATCTCCAAGCACCGATGTCTCAGTGTTTGGCTTACTGCACATCGGGCACACGAATTTGAGATTAAGAGGTTCCGTTTTACCTTCAGCAGGAAGGTTGGTCCAAACAATCTGCAGATAGAACTTTCTTCATCTGCTCTTATTCCTTAAATCTTCAACCTTCAAGGCTGCAATTATCATTCATTCATTGTTTTAGCACATTCTTATTGAATGCCCACCCCAGGACTGGCATTGTGCATCCTGCTAAGCATTGGGAAACAATGGGAATCTGACAGTCAATTTTGTGTGTTGACTTGGCTGGGGCATGGTGCCCAGATATTTGGTCTGACAAGAGATTTTCACATATTGAGGTATAGGGTAGCTATTCTGGTTTAACACTCATTCATCTTGAACTAAAAAATCTGACTTATGGTCTTTGAAACATACATTGTACATCTGCTTTAACTATTAAAGTAAAGACTGCATTAAACGTTATCTCAAAGTAAAAGAATGCACTCTTTTATTTTTAATTTTTTTTCTTTTGAGGAAGATTAGCCCTGAGCTAACATCTGTGCCCATCTCCCTCTATTTTATATGTGGGATGCCTGTCACAGCCTGGCTTGATAAGCAGTATGTAGGTCTGCATCCGGGATCGAACTGGTGAACCCTGGGCTGCCAAAGCGGAGCACTCTAACTTAACCAGTATGCTACTGGGCTGGCCCCAAATGCATACTTCCCTTCCTATGCACACCAGTACCAGTAATGCTCGTGTTAGTACTCCTGAAGATAAATTCCCTTTCCCGGACATCAGGGTCGTGGTGACCTGCAGATTTGCAACTGAACAGCTGTCTGAAACTTTGATGAATATGTATCCTAGGCGTGTTTAAGGTAAGTCCTCTGTTCTAAAAAGGTGTAAGACTGTACTCCTTACTGCTGTAAGACCTCGCTTCCCTGGAATGCTTTCTTCCTTTCTGGAAGAGGCCTTCCCGGGTTGTGATCCTTATTCTGGCTCAAGTAAAACTCACGTTATCTTTCTTACCTATAGAATGATGACTGGTTATTTTGCGTCTACAGGTCAAACATTACTCTGGATGTTTCCGTGAAGGTGTTTTTAGATGAGATTAACATTGGAATCGGTGGACTTTGAGTAGAGCCTCCGTGGTGTGGGTGCACCTCATCCACCCAGCTGGGAGCCCGACTAGAGCAAACACTGACCTCCCCAAGGGAGAGGGACTTCTGCCCGCAGAACGCTCCCCCTGGGCCCCACCTGCCCCGCAGGTCTTGGTCTTGCAGCTGAACAACTGTGAGAGCTGGTTCCTTTAAATAAATTTCTCTCCCTACAGACATCCTGTTGGTCCAGTTTCTCTGGACAACCCGACCAAGACGGGGCAAAGCAGACTTTATTCTGCCCTCAAGTCTCTGTCCAGTCGTGGGGAGAATTAGCATTGGATAATCGTGTGCAAAACAAAAAGAGTAAGATAGCCCCCCAGAGGTGTTGCAGGAGACGCCCAGGTTGGGGAAAGCCCCTGTGAGGTGACCCTCTGGCTGACCTCGGACTGAAGGACATGACAGAGACCTGGCAAACGGGACAAGGGCAGAGGGGGCAGAGGGGGGCCCGCTGGAGCAGCCTCTGTGCCCAGAGAAGGGCAGGCCAGTGGGCAGGGGCAGGCTTAGCGTCAGGGCCAGGGAAGAGCCGAGTCAGGGCAAGGTCAGGCCACGGCAAGGGCCACACAAGGTCAAGGGCAGGTCAAAGGCAACGTCATGAGCACAGCCAGGACGAGCACAATCCGCGAAGGACCGCCAGGGCCTCAAGGCCCGGGGCCGCGGTGCCCCGCCCCAACCACGACGTCGTCCGGCCCCTCGCCCAATCCCCGCGCGTCCCCGAGACTCGGTCCCACCCCTCTCCCAATCCTCCAGGCTAAGCCCCGCCCGTCTCCCAGTCCCCGCGCGCCTCCGTGGCTCGGTCCCGCCCCCTCCCTCCCCTCATCCAATCCCCACGCGCCTCCGTGGCCCGGTCCCACCCCCTGCCGCCCCTCACCCAATCCCCGCGCGTTCCCGCGCCGTCGCAGCGTCTCTGTGTTGCCTGAGGCGGGCTGCGGCCTGGACATGGCTAACATGGAGGCGCTGCTGAAGCGGGAGCTGGGCTGCGGCTCCGTCAAGGCCACGGGTCACTCCGGAGGCGGGTGCATTAGCCAGGGCCAGAGTTACGACACGGACAGAGGACGAGTGTTTGTGAAAGTGAACCCCAAGGCGGAGGTCAGGGCCGCCGTGGGCGGGGGGGGCGGGGGGGGGGCAGGGGACTCGGGGAGGGGGTCAGAGGTCCTGGGTCCGGTCCTGGTCGGGGTCCAGGTCGGGGTCTGGGGCCCGAGGTCCAGGGTCCAGGTCCTGGCCCGGGTCCGTGTCGGAGTTGGAGTCCGGGGTCTGGGTCGATGGTCCGAGGTCCGAGGTCCAGGGTCCCCGAGCCTCCCGAGTGCAGCGGGGATCGTGCACTATGGACGGTGATGCTGTGCACGCTGTCCCCGTGATTGGTGTGGCCGCTACTTTGGGAAAATCCGTTGTTTATGGCGAGTTTTGAAGAGGGGCGTGTAGGAGAAGCCCTTGTCCTGGGATCCTTGTGAACCTGCAGACATCGCACCCTGTCTGAGTGATGGGACACACGGTAGCCCCGGCAGGTCCGCTCAGGCTGCTGTCACTGTCCCTAGACTCGGGCGTAGCAAACGTTTATTTCCCAGGTCTGGAGGCTGGAAGCCAAGATCGGGGCGCAGCGGGTTCGGGGTCTGGTGAGCCCGTCCGGGACGCAGAGGCGCTTCTCCCCGCGTCCTCGGGAATACCGTCGTGGGCTCCACCCCAGGGCCCCACCGCCTAACGCCGTCACGTCGGGGTTAGGCTTCAACATGGGAATTTTGGGGGACACGACATTCAGTCCGATGCAGCGCCCTCTGCGTCCGTTTGTACGTGGAGTCTGCTCCGGGGCCCGCGGAGGGTCGGGGGCTCACTGCCGAAGGGTGCTCGGTCTGCTTGTTGCGGGCCTTTCTTTGTCCAGTTTGGGTGGGTTCACTCCAGGACTGTCGGCTTGAAGGCCCAGGCTGGCGGCGCAGGCAGCGCGGGGCTGGGCGCCGCCTTGTTTCCACGGGGCTGAGGGTGCTCACCCCAGAACCTAGTCCTACGGGTCACACACCCTGGCCGTGCTCTTCTCCTTCCTTAGAAATCATCCTGGCCCCTATTTTAATTTTCTTTGCAGAAATGTGTCCCACCTTCCACGATGTGGGATGATCTCTTTCTGAAGCGCTGCTGTTCTCTCAAGACCAACCTTCTCCTCTTTGTTCTGCAGAGATCAGCTGCGTGTGGTCCTGTACATCCCTTTTAGAGGCATCTGCCAACTGTTCGTCCTCGAAGTTACCCTTAGGTCGATTGCCCCCAGGCAGTGCCAGTGTAGCGGTGTGTCCTTCCTGACTTCCTGCGGCAGGGCGTCTGTGGGTTTTTCCTCTTTTGTGGCGTGCATCCTTTTTATGTCTGTATTTCCACCTTCACTGGCATTTGTAATAATTCACAACTTGGTGTTGATTACAGGGGAAGCAAGTATTTTCCATGATTAAAATGGAACCACTTAGGGATGCTTTTTAAGCTTTGTTCTGCTGCTGCTATTTCTTCGTGTTCTTACTCACTTTTTATTTCGTGGTTAAAGGCCATTTTCTTTTCGCTGATCTTCCTTAGGTGAGTTCCTTCTAGCCCTTTGGTAATAGTTCCAAACATGTTGTTTCTAGCATGCTTTGGAATGTGTGAGTTATGCAGATGCACTGGCCGTGGCGTCTGCCTTTGCTGGCTGTTTGGAAAAGGGACTCTGTTCTACCTTCCTCCAGACTTCTAAGAGAAGACTACCTTGTTGCTCTTTCTGTCTTCCTTCTCACCCCTGCTGGAGTTGACCTGGTCTAGGTTGTTTTCCTCTTGATTATTCTTATCTGCACTTTGCACACTGTGTCATACTCCGCCCCTCAGTTCTAGATCTTTGGGAGCACGATGCTGACTTTACCTGGTGGCAGTGTTCCTAGGGTTAGTCGGACACTCAGGACCATGTAGCAGTGGGTATTTCTTCGAGAAGCCTTGGCTTCTGGCTGGGTTCACAGATCCTCCTTCGCGTCTCCCTGCATTTTAAAAGTTCTGTCCCTTGCTTTACTCTCACAAATGGTGCTCTCGTACGGAGTGTGGCCAGGGCCCAGTTATTTTCCCTTTATCTTCTAAAGAGAATGCTCTGAAAATTCTCCTTAAGACAGTTTTGTTCTTTGTCCTCTGTGATTTTGGCTCTCCATATAATAATAATAATTTAGATAATAATATTTATAAAAGTGTTTAGAATGGACGATGTACGTGTTAGCTGCTGACTCCGTTAATCATGACAGCAAAACTATGAAATTGGTAGTTATTAACCTCATTTTACAGATGAGGAAACTGAGGCACAGAGAGCTTAAGTAACTTGCCCGAGGTCACAGAGTTAGTAACTATAAGAATAAGTCCATGGCAGCACTGTTTGTGGTAGCGCCAAACTGGAAGCCCAGCTGTCCATCAGCAGGAGCTGAATGAGCACATTCTGGAATATTCACACGGCAGAGCTCTCTCTCTACAGCTGTGAGAATAAACAATGACTGTTGATGCACCAATGTGATGGAGAAGCCAGGCCATCTGCCCCTGTGCCTAGAATGACAAAGCAGACAGGACAGGTCTGCGCTGTGGGGGTGGGGGTGGCTGGGGAAGAGAAGAGCCTCTGCGCGGGAGTGTCCAGTCTCTGGATCGGGCAGCAGTTGCACGGTGTGCTGACTCTGTGAGAACTAGATTTGGGTGTTTCCGAGTTTGCATTTTTCTGCATGTGCTTCTGTAGCATCTTTACTTGAAGAAAAGGAAAAGATACTTCAAAGGGGAGGAATTATCTCATCTGGGAAGTCAGGGAAGATTTCTCTGAGAACTCAAAACCGATGTTAGTTGAAATCTGAAGCGTGACAAGGAAGGAGCTGACTTGGTAAAAGATGGGGCATAGTGTTCCGAGCAGAGGTGACATTGCTTGGGGGGCTTCCAGGCTGGAGGAGGCAGGGGTCTTTGAGGAACTGAAAGAAAGCTGTGATCCAGGAGCATGGGTCGGGGGGTGTGCATGCAAGTTAGGGGCGGAGCCCGTGGGGGGGCCCAGATGAGGGTAGGGAGGTGGGGCTGTCAGGCAGAAAGCAGGCAGGGTTGGTAGCTGGGGTGTGTTCAGGGTGGGGTCCACCTTCTCTAGGGGTCACTGCAGTGGGGACAGGGTTGGTAGCTGGGGTGTGTTCAGGGTGGGGTCTGCCTTCTCTGGTGGTCACTGCAGTGGGGGCAGGGAGGCCAGGTGGAGGATGGTTGCGGCAGTCAGGAAACAAGGACTTCTGGGCAGGATGGAAATGGGGTGAGAAGAGATGGTTTTCAGTGCTAAGAAGGAGATGCCATAGAACCCTGTGGTCCATTCAGGTGAAAAAGAGACTCCAGGTTCCTGGCACGTGTGGATGGAGGGCGACCTGCACCCGAGGGGCCAGGTGGGCAGGGTTGTGGTTGAGGTGCTGTGTGAGGATGACCCACGTTCACAGTCCAGCTCTGTGCCAGGCGCTTAGTGAGGTGCTAGTTAGGAGCCTCTACTTTCCTCCCTGTGGAGCGACTTCGGATTCGGCGACAGCATCGAGATGGGGTCCAGCACCAGAAAGTGCAGCCTCGAACGTACCCTCTCCGCCACCAAAAAGCCAACCAGCCGTCCGTGTCAGTGCGGTGCTTGAGAACACGCGGCCCCACAGCACATCCACAGGCGGCCTCTTGCTCTCCCTCCTCTCCCGGCTCCTCTGTCGTTTTTCTACAGGCCAAGAGGATGTTTGAAGGGGAGATGGCAAGTCTGACGGCCATCCTGAAAACAGGCACAGTGAAAGTGCCCAGACCCATCAAGGTTCTCGATGCGCCCGGAGGCGGCAGCATGCTGGTGATGGAGCACCTGGACATGTCCCATCTCAGCAGGTGTGTTGGCGTCTTCCCTCTGGTTGGCTTTGTTTTTCCTCTGAGTGGTTCCTTCATGCCTGGAGCTTGTATGTGGGGGTATAATTTTGAGGCATGTGCTGTGAGGAACCCATGACCCCACGCCTGAGGGGTTCTGCAGCCAAAGGCAAACAGGAAGGGACTCTCTCAAGGTGAGGTGCTGGCAAGGACCTGGCTGCAAGCTCAGAGGCGGCTGGGAAGGGCTGTCAAATGATCAGGGCCCTTCATCTCCCCCTTGCTTCACCAAAATAGAGTTTGTATCCTCAGATGTTTGACCTGCTCCGTGTGGCCTGTGGCCTTTCAGATGGGTGTCTGTCTGCATTTATGTCACGCATTTAGTTGCTGCCTTTGGTTTCACAGTCATGCTGCAAAGCTTGGAGCCCAGCTAGCAGATCTACACCTAGATAACAAGAAGCTTGGAGAGACGCTCCGGAAGGAGGCCAGCACAGTGGGTATGGGGCTGTGTGGGCCCCGAGGGACCCTCGAATGGAGGACATTTGGCCAGTATGGGTGCGTGGGTGTGGTTGTGCCACGGCTGTGTGAGGATCAGACCCGTGTTGATGCCAGGGAGGAATGTCGACCCCACGCTGCGTGCTTGTAGAGCGCACACAGTGGGTGCAGTTAGCGTCCTGTCCTGCAGAGGCATTTGAAAGACAGGAAATATTTCCTGGACTTGAAGCCTCATCACATTTGGTTCCTTTTACCTCTCACTCTCCAGAAGAAAGCCTATCAAAGTTTCTCTGGCATTCTATACAGTGCCTTTTCCCCTAAGGAAAGTGAGACGTGAGGCTCAAACTGACAGCCTCACACTTGACCCTTTGGAGCTTAATGTGGCGTTAGCATTGAGGTGTCCTCCAGTAGTCCCCTCCTTTGACCTCTCATAAGCCCTGCGCAGCCCATAGGATGACTCTGCCAGGCAGAGTAGCTGACACACCAGAAACATGACCAAGAACCTACTGTGCCCAACAGGTCGGGCAGACTCCTGTCCTGTGAGAATCTGCTGTGCTGGACAGACAGCCTGTCCCTTCCAAGTCACATGTGGCTTAGTCCTGCAGGACTTGCTTTGACTTTGGGAGCTGCAAATGATGAGACCATTTCAAAGCACAGTTGTGTGTCTTTCACGAATGGCAAATGCTAAGCTGGCCATGGAAGGCCTTCCTTTTCTGATGGGTCATGGGGTGGATTTTTCCTCCTTTTTTGTACGCAACATTGTTGCTCTTCTGAGCATCCTCTGGTGCCTCTCCTGGGAAGTAGTGGGCATCCTGGATTGTTAAGTGTGACAGGTCAGGCTCTGTTCCTGGGTCCTGAGAGTCGGTGGAGACCATGGCCCTCATTTGTCTCTGGATGAGAACAGGGTAAAGAAGCGTGCACTGAGGTTAGGCCTCCAAGCTGCTCTGAGCTCCAGCAGCAGGCCTGAGCGGGCAAGGAACTAGGCATCCTTCTTGTTTTCCTTTTGCTTGCAAGGGAAAGGAGGCGGGCAGGTGGAACGGCCCTTCGTGGACCAGTTCGGGTTTGATGTGGTGACGTGCTGTGGATACCTCCCCCAGGTGAGCAACATTTTGCCTCCATTTCCCAATCAGGTCAACTCTTTAGAAACAGCTGGGGAAAACACACCCTCTCCCTTTTTTGGTGAAATGTGGTAAAAGTCCTCCCTTTTTTCTTTGCTAATTTTTAAGAGGTTGTCGTACCTCACATGCTGGGTAAGCTCAGAGAAACAGAGAAGGACCAGCAAGTTAGGATGCTGGATTTCAAGGTGGATAAAAATCAGAAATTTAGAGGCTGGCCCTGTGGCCAAGTGGTTAAGTTTGTGGCCCCGCTCCAGTGGCACAGAGTTTCGCCCAGTTCAGATCCTGGGCGCAGACCTAGTATCGCTCATCAAGCCATGCTGAGGCCGCGTCCTACATAGCAGAACTAGAAAGACCTACAACTAGAATATACAACTATGTACTGGGGGGCTTTGGGGAGAGGAAGGAAGAAAAAAATTAGAAAGTTAAAACATGTCTAATTCTACATAGTCAGCTCTCAAAGGTAGCATAAGAAAAGGTTGTAACTCTAGATTTATGGTGTTAAGGTTGGTCCCCCGGGAATTTCATTCTGGGGAGTTCTGCTTGATGCCCAGCAAAGACAGAGTGGGTTGGATGGTGGCTGTGTTCTCAGGAAAGGCAGGTGGCTTCTGAGAAGGAATACTGAGGAATCTAGAAAGCTGGCAGGGATTTCCTGGGAGCAGAGGGTGTGGCAGACACAATTCAGATTTTGAAATGTTGTAGGAGGTGGTCCAGGAACCTGCTTGGTTAGTGAGTGGCTGAGGGCTGGGGCTCCCTGGTCCTGGCTGCTCCATGCTGTGCTGGGGGGGCTTCAGCTGGCCCTCTCCTTCTTCTCCTGCCTGTAACTCACTGTGTGTGTTGCATGTATACGTACATTTGTGGATGCACACATGAAGGTGTGTGAGGGTGCCTATGTGTGAGATTACGTGTGTTTGTGCATGATATTATGTCATTTGGTGTCACATACGGCCCACTGTGCTGCTCTGCTTTTGTGAATGTCTGTCTTGCTTCCTTCCTGGGTGGTCAGCACCTCTGGCCTGGATATCCTCTCTCAGAGGTGTTTTTGAATGGGGCTCTGCATGGCTTCTCATGTTATCACTCTCTGCAGAGGGCAGGGCTGGCTGCTCAGGAGAAACTGAAGAGGGGTCCTCCATGCCCAGGTGGATGGTCAGAAATGAGCCCCAGGGGTCAGGGAAGGCCAGCACCTCTGGCCTCTGTGCTCCCCTGTGAGTATAGATTGAAAGAAAACGTCCTAGAGCTCTTCAGAGTGCTTGCTGCTCCTCAGTGGCAAGGGCCCCCTTGTTTCCCACTGCTCCTGGAACAGGATCTAAGGTCCCAGCATATCCGAGAGGCCCCATGCTGCCTGGTCAGCGCCCACTCCTTCACACCCATCCCTGTAGTAGCACCTCTAATGACCAGCCCTTTCCACTTTAGGGTACCTCCTTCAGGTACCCCATTTTCCTCTGAGCTCTGTTTTCTCCCTTCTCTGTGGCCCGTGCAGGTGAATGACTGGCAGAAGGACTGGGTTGAATTCTATGCCCAGCAGCGCATTCAGCCCCAGATGGACATGGTGGAGAAGGGGTCTGGGGACAGGGAGGCCCGTGAGCTCTGGTCTGCTCTGCAGGTGAGTGGAACCCCACGCGCCCTGTGCCCACCATGCCCTGTAGGCCTGACTGAGGGGGGTGCCAAGGCAGGTGCGGCCACCTGTGGATCTGGGTCTGGACAGGCGGCAGGTGGGGCCAGCCCGGAGGGCGGCTGTTGGTGTCTCTCCACCGTGTGTGAGCTGTGCGTGTCCGAATGCATCTGTGTGCCATGTTCTGCTCAGGCTTGTGGACCACACTTAGAAAAGCATCTGCATCCCTCCCGCACGTATTGGTCACCTCGCTGAGCCTGCATTTCCTCCCTGCAGCTGAAGATCCCTGACATGTTCCGTGATCTGGACATCGTCCCAGCCCTGCTGCACGGGGACCTCTGGGCAGGAAACGTAGCAGAGGATTCCTCTGGGCCCATCATTTTTGATCCTGCTTCTTTCTATGGCCACTCGGAGTATGAGCTGGCCATAGCGGGCATGTTTGGGGGCTTCAGTGGCTCCTTCTACTCTGCGTACCACAGCAAAATCCCCAAGGCTCCAGGGTTTGATAAGCGCCTTCGGCTGTATCAGCTCTTTCACTATTTAAACCACTGGAATCATTTCGGATCAGGGTATAGAGGGTCCTCCCTCAGCATCATGAGGAATCTCACCAAATGAGCTTGCAGTTCTCTGGAGGGAGGCCTCTGTGGGGAGTGTGTGGGGCCTCAAGTTCAGGAGCACCAGATCCTAAGCAGGTGCCTGTCCCGGTCCCTCTCGTTCCTCCACAGCCCTCTCCATCAGGGGTTCTTCCTCATTTCTTCACACACTTGCAGTAGCTTCAGACCAACTCTCCAAGCCTTGTAAAGTATGTAATATCTCAGAAGAAAGGTTTTGTCATCCTAAAGTTGTACGCCTTGTTAGACTTCCTAGCTGGATAAAACCGCACTCGAAATGTGTGAACGGAAGCACCTGCGGAGCGTGGGCTGCGTCGAACCATGCCGCTGCCGAAAGGTGGGGATGGGGAGTGGCCTGTGTACTGGGCCCTTCCCACCAGCCCCACGGTCTCAGCTCCAGGAGAGGTGCTGATGTTTGGGTCTAGACATGTGACCGTCTTACTAGGAGCATCTTACAATGACCAGTTCCAAAATCAGGCACATTCCCTGTCCTTTCGGTGTTACCTCTGGACCCTGCCACGGGCTGAGCAGGTCTGGAAACTGATTCTGGGAGTGACCAAATGGCTAGCCTCTGGAGCCATTGAATTGCTCCTGTCAGCCCTCCGTCTCGTCTGCCGTCTGCCAAGGCTTGGCAAGTTGTCATTCCTTTGCATCACACGAAACCAGCGCTGAGCCAGCCATTCCCTTTCCTGCAGTCTTGCAGCGATGAGAAATGTTCATGAATGGCATTGATGCTAATAAACCCTTTTGCATAAAAATTTGAATAAACTCTGGTTTCAGTGATGCACGAGACTGTATATTTCGCTCATTTAAATCATAATTCAATGTTTATCTTAGCTGTTTGCCAAGAAACCTTTGTAATATATTGTGACAATAAATGAGTACAACTGTTGTTTCTTAAAAGAGCAATTTTTTTCTTGACTTTGTTCGTAAGCACAGAGCTTCAAACTAAGGGCAGTGTAGCCTGAGGACTTTCCAACATCTGACGCGGGTGCAGTTTAACTGCTGTTCTCAGTCACCTGCGAGATTTGGGAAACAGTAAAGGGAGGTTGAAAGTAACTGTCAAATTGCATTTCGGGGAAGAAGCCAGTTGGTGGCCACCTCCGGGGTCCGACTTTGGGCTCGGGGCACATCAGTATCAGAGACGACACCAGTGGTCTCACGAGGAGTTCAAGGGGACTGATTCATTTTTTCTCTTGTCTGCTTTTTGTTTCTCTATTACACGTCAGGGCACCTCAGTGGGACTCAGAAGCAGAACTGATGCCTTCATTTTTATTTATTTTTTTCATTTTCTGACATCATTTATTTATTTATTTTATTGAGGTCATATTGGTTTATAACATTGTGTAATTTCAAGTGTACCTTATTACATATCAGTTTCTGTATAGACTGCATCATACTTACCACCAATAGTCTAGTTTTTATCTGTCACCATACATATGTGCCCTTTTACCCCTTTCACCCACCGCCCACCCCCTTCCCCTCTGATAACCACTAATCTGTCCCGTTTGTCCATGTGTTTGTTTACCTTCCACATGAGTGAAATCATATGGCGGTTTGTCTTTCTCTGGTTAATTTTGCTTAACATAATATCCTTCAGGTCCTTCCATATTGTTGCAAATGGGACAATTTTGTCTTTCTTTATGGTATTCCATTGTGTGTATATTCCACATCTTCATCCATTAGAACTGGTCCCTTCAGAGTTCTGGTTCTGTGGGAAGGGAGAGAGGACTGTGACTGTTAAGAGCGTGTGGTTGTGGGAGTTTCAGACATGGTGATACCTGGACTACTGTTTTCCAAGATTTTAGCCTATTTACCCCCTGGGAAAACTGGTAACTGTCTCTGAGGGAAGGATGCCATGAGCCAGCTTCATTCCGATGTGTGGGTGCTGCCCTGTTCCCCTGTGTTGGTAACAGACTGGTTTCCAGGATGGTTTTGGTTTCCGCGGTGGTGGACCTGAGGTCTTCCAAGAGATAACTGTTCTGCAGCTGACACCTTTTGGGAGGTGCTGCCCAGGGCTCCTTCTCTTCAGTGGTTAAAGTGGGAGCAGAAAGGTCAGAGGGCAGAGGCTGGATAGAACGTGTATTTGTTCAGTTCAAGAATGTTAACAGAAGGCTCTCCATCTCATGTTCCCAAATTCGCACGAACCATCAAGTAGATGAGTGCCCCGAGCAGAACCACAAGTCAGTGGCAAGGGGAAGGGTGCTTTCTGGCTCCCGGTGGTGTCGCTCGCAGGTCCCCGCTGGGTTTGGTGGTTGCTGGTCACTGGAGCAGGTGACAGGATGCTGGGCTGCCCGACAAGGAGGATGGTCTGGACCCCCTCTTGAGAGAGTCCTCTTGGGTGCTGTGCCAGGTACAGGGAATGGCTGATTCTGCCCCACAATGTCCCCCTCTGGGGCCTGAACATCACTTCTATGTCAGCATAGCGGTACTGGGGATGAGAGCTGAGGCCTGAGCTTTCCCAAACTGTATCCGGGAAAACGCTTCAGTCCTCCAGAGGGAGAAGTGTTACCGCATGCATCTCAGGGAGGCCATGGGCGAGGGAGCAGCCAAGGTGGAGACGTGGGGAAAGCTTGGCAGGCACTGAGCTGATCGACAGTGGTCACAGTGCTGCAGGGCTTTCTGGCTTTCTAAGCTTTGCAGTTTATAGCAAATATGTATGTATGGTACCTAATTTTGTATTCATAATTTTATATATATATATATATATATATATTTTTATGGATAAAGGGTTGCCAGCATCTTATAAGCCTCAAGCCCAAAGTTCCATGGACCCACCCAGAGTTGCTGTGGATTGTTCCATTCCATGAAAGCCCCTCTGTGCACATACCAAATGAGGATGAGCATCTGTTTTCTGGGCTTCTGGATCGGTGGAGGGTGGCGGGGGGAGTGAGGTTTTGATTTAGAGGTATAATTTCACGGGACACTTGTATGCTGGTGTCCTGACAGCAGCCTGCCTCCTGTCCTTGCTGAGTGGCCTGCTGACATCTGAAATAATGGGAGGTTTGGCTAGACCCATAGGGACTAGCTGTGGATACAGCATCTAGGCCCCTTGGTTGTGCAGAAGAGCGGGGAGAGGTTTGTGCTGTTTGGGCCCGCCGTGAGCACCACAGGAGGCCTCGGAGGCAGGAGGTGCAGGGGGCTGGCCGCTGCCCCGAGCGCCTGTCCAGGTCCCTCAGCTCTCATCTCGGGTGGTCGTACTTATTTCTTACTGAAAATGAGACTATTGTATGAAAATACCTCATTATATCTGCTCCTGTCAGGGTATCAGCCCTTCCACAGAAGTAAATCTAGATAACTGCACTTTAGTTCTCCACCTGAAAGCTTTTCATTTTGCATCCTGTTGATGACAGCGGAACTGAAACATGGGCTTTTCTCCCTTAAACGAGGATATGGATGTACTTTAGTGCCTTCCTGATTGGAGTCTTCACTGGAATCAGTCATTACATTGCTTCCCTCCGGGCGTTTAAAAACATTTCAGGCCGTTTGCTTCGTGTTGAGGAGCCTCAGCCAGCTGTGCCCGCCCAGTTTTTGCCCTTTATGGGGTCCTGGGTGCAGAGGGCTGAGTGATCCCCCCTTCGGTTGTTGGCCCATCATTGTTATTATTAACACTTCATGTGAGACTTCTCCCTTTGTCTTGGTTACTCATCTCCCTTTGTTCCCTTTTCCCCCGCTCACTTTTCCCTCCTTCAAATCTGACCTGCTGCTTTGGAAATACCAGGAATCATATAGCCAGTGGGGTCTAAGCAGAATGAGGGTGAGGCCAGGGAGGCTGTCTTGGGGTGAAGTGTGTATCTTCAGGGCTTGGATTTTGAGATCTCTTTTAGGCTCATTCTAGGTTTGTGGCTCAAAACATGGGCTGAGAGAACTGAGGGAACTCTTGTGGGAACTCTTGTGGAACAGGGTCTGAGCCTGGATGGATGCCCCTAAACACAAAAGCCGAGGCTCTGTGACGGTTGTGTTTTGGCGCACCAAGCCCCTCACAGGTGGGTCCTGGTGGCCGTGGAGGCCTCCCATTTACTCTGCTGTCTTGAGGCTGATGTCTGCAGGGTGGCGTTGGAGGGACACTTATAAACCGTTGAGGCAGATGGGACTCTCTTATGAAATGGTGTTTAGCATACTTTGGGATTCAAAGGGAATCTAAGTGGGGCTGGCCCTGTGGCTGAGTGTTTAAGTTCATGTGCTCCTCTTTGGCGGCTCGGGGTTCAGAGGTTCGGATCCTCCATGGTGTGGACCTAGCACCACTTGTCAAGCCACACTGTGGCAGCATCCCACATAAAATAGAGGAAGATTGGCATGGATGTTAGCTCAGGGCCAGTCTTCCTCACAAAACAAACAAACAAACAGAAAATACCAAAGAGAATCTGAGTAATTACAGCCAAAATAAGGGAGGAAAATGCAAGTGTGGAAAAGAAGCTCACTTCTCTACAGAGAGCAGCGTACCTGACCCCGAGACAAAGTTACCTCTGTTCCAAACAGACATGAAACTAACAGACGTTTTCACACTGCATCACATTAGACGTGGGTTATCTCCATGGGGGATCCTAGTGGAGGTCTTAGGAACTACAGACCATCTTAAAAACCTCAGGACAGTCCACTCCGGTGTGATGGAAACCATTCTGCACTTGGCATCAGGAAGACCAGCGCAGGGGGGGCTTGGGTACGTTACCTGAGCTTCAGATCCAGACACCCACGGGGTGTCAGAGATGAGCTTCCTGGGGGCACTGCCTGCCCGTAAGTGCTGCTCAGCACGTCTGGTGCATGTCTCCCCACTTGGGAGGGTTGCTGCTTCTATCCTCCCCATGTTCTCCCACTGAAATTTGCTTCCAAAAGCTTCTTGCATGAGAACTTGCCTCCCTGCCTGGGTTTCCTTGTGGCAGAAGTATGTGGACACACTGGAATATGTTCAGAAACAGGGATTGGCGTGCTGGGGGACTGTGGTGGGCGTAGCAAAGCAGCTGGATCACAGCCATCTCTGAATTCTGAAGTGGCAGAATTCCCGTCCCTTTCCGAGAACAACCATCTGCCCAGGGGGCGTGGTCCCAGTGCAGTTCCTTGTGGAGGCTGGAATGACGGACTAGCGGTGACACCTGGACAGTGTCCATTGGCTCCAGGTTTCAGCCAGGGCCTCAGGACCCCATCCCCTACCCTGCTGCCTGATTTCAGACTGGGCTGTGGTGATGGCCTTGGGGTTCGTGCCCTCAGCTGCCTTCCTGGGCCCCTTTTCTGAGCAGTGTTACAAGCGCCCCCCCCCCCCCCAAGACTCCCCTAACACGGAGCAATGGGCTGTTGCTTGGCTGAGGGCTTTTTCGTTCTCAGTGCCACTGACTCTGTGTTCACAGTAAGGGGATCTGAGTAAGCAGGAGAGTCCTTCCTCTGCACAGTGACCCCATTGGTACCTCGGCCTGTCCCACTACCCAGATCCACACCTCCCAGACACATTTCCCTTTAACGATGCCGAGTCCTGAGAGCTCCTGTCACAGCTCCCTGAGTGTGGGTTCCAGCTGTGCCTGAGAGGCACCTTCTGCATCTTTGCAGCCATAATTGTGGTTCTGGGAGAACCGGGAGAATGAGGAGACTGGCCGTGGTGAGGAAGGGGACTCACAGCTCACAGGGCAGCTTGGAAGTGCCTGAGTCACATCTCCCACTTGAGCTCCCAACCACAAACCAGAACTCTAAGGCAGGTTTGGGAGGAGGGTGGCGCCAGTATGCAGAGTCAAAATGCTCTTCTTGGCATGTGTCTTCATGCTGAGGATTCTGCGCTCGGACCCAGGGCTGCTCAGACGGATGCTGGGAGGCCTGGGGAGTGACTCCAAATACCTAGGTTCGGGACCAGTAAGATGGTGTGCCACTGCCTGGCTGCCACCCGTCACATTCAGACCCTGCTTGGGCAAACCATGCCCAAGGCCCGGAAGGAGGCTCAGTTAAGACCAGTGTCTCCCCCAGGGTGCTGGGAGAAGCTGGAGGGCCAGGCTCATGAGTCCTTTCCCAAGATCCAGTAGCAGGGTGGGCTTCACTAGACTGAGAGAAGAAAGCTAGGAGGAGGAACACATGGAAGGGCACATGCCCCTGACAGATGGCCGTACAATCTCTCCTGTCCCACTTGCTCTTGTGCAATGACCTTGTACATGCCAGTGCATAGATGTGTGCACACGGGCATGTGTGTGTTTTTGAAGCTCCCTTCCCAAGGCAGCCAGTCTCTGTAATCGGGAGTCCCACCTGGGGCAGGGGCAGCTGCCCGATATCAGAAACCCCAGAGCAGCCTCTATCTCTGATGGGCACCAGGCACCCTGAGGAGCAAACCCAGCGCCAGCAACGGGTGTCACTGGGCAGTACCTGGAGACTTGCTGGGCATGATGAGACCCCCAGCCTTGTCTGGACAGTGTGAGACCCAGGCAGGCCTGTGACCTGCTGCCCAGGGACAGCCTCGTCTCCTCTGGACAGTGTCCTGTGTCCAGCCGGGTGGGAGGGGTCTGGGCCAGAGCCTGCCAGGATTCACGGAACCTCTGTGCAGGGATGTCAGGCCCAGCCCGGCTCTGGGAGTGCCTGTAGCAGGTGGACCCCACCTCAGGCTGTCAGGGCACACTGTGTGGGTACATGGTCAGGGCACCACCCGCTTCAGTCCTCCTATCAGAGACCTCGTCCCTCCCTCTCTAAGAGCTGGGTCGGTCCCCCATGGGGAGCGCGCCTGCCCCACTCCGGGAGAGAACAGGCGGAGGGTGGACCCTGCCCGGGAGGCGGGGCCGGGTGCTCCGAGCCCGCAGGCCCCTCCCCCGCGGACAGCGGCCTCGGCAGCCGGAGCTCGATCCCCGGCTGGGCCGTCTGCGCCATCCCCGGGTCCCTCCCTCGTCCCCGTGTTTCCCTCCCCTTGGTCCCAGTATCCCCCGTGTCCCCACGTCCCCCGCCCCTATGGAGCAGCTGCTGCGCACCGAGCTGCGCACCGCGACCCTGCGCGCCTTCGGGAGCCCGGGCGCCGGCTTCATTAGCGAGGGGCGCGCCTACGACACGGACGCGGGCCCCGTGTTCGTCAAGGTCAACCGCAGGACGCAGGTGCACCCCCCAACCCTCCCCACTCCCCCGCCCGCGACCGCGGCCTGAGCCGGCCCCGCCGGGCTGAGAGGAGGAGGGGGTTGGGGTGGAGGTGGGTGGGAAGAGATGAGGGGAGTGGGTAGGGGTAGGGGTGAGGGGAAGGGGGAGGGGCTCGGGACAAGGGGCAAGGTAGCCTCTTCCTGGGCCGGGCCTGCACTCGCAGCCCGGGGGCAGCCTGCCCGTGGCCTTGTGGAGCTGGCAGCTCCAGGGCGAGCAGGGCCCAAGCATTTTCTGTGGGATCCCGGGGTTTTGTCTGCTGCAGGATTCATTTATTTCCTTTTGCATGGATGCACAGGAGTTTTTGGTTGGTTGTTTTAATTTCTCTACCCTCAAGCATGGGGGCGACGAGGTTTGGAGTCCGGCTACTTCTGCCCCTCCTCGAGACCCAGCGCTGGCCTTGGGTTCTTCGCACCCGTGGGCTCTCCTCAGCAGGTGGGAAGAGTCAGGAGGGAGGCCAGGACCCCAAGAAGGACCCCAAGGGCCAGGGGAACACTCCCTCTATTCACAGTCTGTGCTTTTGTTTGGTTTCCATGGCTTGCGTGAAATATTACTGTTAACTAAATATGGAAACTATAACACCTTACAAATGAGGAAAGCACCCAGGTGCCAAGGGCTGTGCTGCCTGGGCCGTGCTCTGGGGGCTGTGCCCCTTTGAGGTGTGGCAGTGGTGGGGGGTGACCCCTCCCAGTCCCCCTGCAGCCCTGCCCACCTCTGGGATGGATGAGTGGTTGGGGTTGGTCCAGCATCCCTGAGCTGTTGGCACAGGGAACGGTTGAGGAGGAATCTGACTTCAGAACTAAAACCCGTCAAAATGGTAAGCCCCGCCTCCGGGAAGCAGTTTTGGGTTCAGGGTTTACGCTGTCCTGGAACCTTCACAGCTGGTCCCGGGAAGCTCCTCTAGGCCCGACCCTTGAAACTGTCAGTGC